>NC_092313.1:43690915-43993945 GCF_036785885.1 Coffea arabica
TTGGACATTGAGATTGAATATGCCCAAACCCTTGGCACTTAAAACACTTGATGTCCCTACTCTTAGCTTTAGGAGTCTCTTGCGGTGCCTTTGAGGTAGACCTGGACACATCAGAAACCTTGTTAGGTGTAGAATAGGCATTACGGGTAGAAGCATTACCTTGGAAGCGGTTAGAATAGGTTGGTGTTGTCGCATTTCCAACTTCGTGGGTCACTCTTCGTGGTTGGTTGCCTTTCCACGAGGTGGTGGTAGGAGATTGGAAAGTACGGGCTCCCCGTCTTAATTTCTTCCCCCGTTCGGCCTTAATGGCGAGTTCTAGAAGGTCGTGCATGTCCAAATAATGTTGAAGCTCCAAGGCATCCTGAAGGTCAGGATTGAGACCCCTAAGAAACCTAGCCATTGTGGCTTCGTTGTCTTCTTGAATGTTGGCCCTCATCATGGCCATCTCGATTTCCTTGTGGTAATCCTCCACACTCATGTTGCCTTGCGTGAGTGTTTGAAGCTTAGAGTGGAGATCACGATTGTAGTAGCTAGGAACAAATCGCTTGCGCATTAGTGCCTTGAGTTCTCGCCAAGTCCGGACACGTGGTTCTCCCATCCTCCTCCTCGTGGTCCTCACTTGGTCCCACCAGACTAGTGCGTAGTCGGTGAACTCGACGGTGGCAACCTTCACTTTTTGCTCCTCGCTATAGTCATAGCAGTCGAAGACCATCTCGATACGGCCTTCCCACTCCAAGTAAGCCTCAGGGTCACTTTTGCCCTTGAATGCGGGAACTTGAATTTTAAGCCCCTTGATTTCGTTTTTGGGCATGTCCCTTGTAGGCCTCTCGGGTCGTTCCTCATCCTCACTAGCGGAGTAGTCTTCGCCATTTGTTTCTTTGGTGCCATGGTTACTCCGGTTATGGGACCTAGAACGAGAGCCTCGCGTAAGGCTCCTAGACAACTCCTCAAAACGAGTGTGTAACGTCTCCATTTGTTGCTCACTGATTCGTTTGAGCTCATGCCTCATGGCGGTGAACAATAGAGAGTAGTCTTTTGATGGTGGTTGTTGATCTTGCTCCATGTCTCTTTTGTGCCCCTGCAAAGGTTAGTAACAAGCAAGAAAGTGCAAATATAATCCTCACTTCACTCCCTGAGTGTATCTCTCGCGCTCGTGTATAGTGCTCAAGTCACTCTATAAAACTTACCAAGTACCTTACCTGTTGGTTTAGGTAGTTGAGTAATGTTGCTCGAGTCCAATAATTGTCTCCAACTTTTCCCACAAGAGTAAACAAGAGTGAAGGATGCAAGTGGATGATATTTTGGTGTAGGAAAGGACGGTTTTGGAAGGCTTAAAGGTGGTGGACAGATTTGGAAATATTGCCAAGAAAGGAAACTCTAAGAATTCCTAAGATGTAGGAGTGGTTTCCTAAAAAGGATGATAAAATATAGGAGGATATCCTAAAATGGAGGAGAAAGTGTAGGAAGGTGTCCAAGTGTTATCCAAGTGTGGTACTTAGTCTCCTAAACTAAGTTAGAAAACAAGTTAGAGTTGGTAATCCCCTTGAAGTCCTTCTTTAAGCAACTTCGAATCCCCCCCCAAACAGATTCGGTTCCCTCTCTCTCCTTTTACCGCAATTTTCTAGAAATCTTCCCTTTATTCCCTTCCCAAAGTCGGCTAAAAGAACCCTTATAACCCCCCCCTTGAGCAGCCGCACACTTTGCTCACAACACCAACCAGATTTGGAACTCTGAAATTTCCAGATTTCCTCCTCTTTGAAGGCCTTCCCAAAGTCGGTTATACTCCCTATAAGACTCCCTCTTCACAGCCGCAATTTACCCAAACAATTCGGCTCTCCCTCTACTCCAAGAACAAGAAGTTCGGCCCTCTCTCCTTCAAGGCAGATTCGGTTCTTGTGACTCCAGAAGTTAACTCTTGTGATTCCAGAAATTAACTCTTGTGATTCCAGAAATTCGGCTCTAATGGACTCCCAAGGGCATGCGAGTGATGCTACTGAAGAATCTCCCAAGAAATTCACCCCTCAACCAAGAAAGCCACGTATGGATGCAAGGGCTTACAAGAAACTCTTTGTGCGAAGGGAAGTGCAAGTGTTTAAAGTTCAAGATAATCAAGAACCTCAAACAAAGGTTGCTCAAGTGATCAAGGCTCAAGATAACCAAGAATTTCAAGAAGAGGTTGGCCAAAACTTTTGAATTCCTTTTCTTTTCTTGATGTAATTTTCTGGTTGGCCAAAAACTTTTGAATTCTTTTCTTTTCTTGATGTAATTTTCTGGTTTGAAACAAGAAATAACAAGACAGATTTGACAATAAAGAGTTACGGCTTCCTTCTTGGTTTCTTGTTGGCCGAATGTTCTTCTTGTTTCCCTCTTGCCTTTTGCGTTTCTGTTTTTTTTTTTTTTTTTTTTTTTTAACTTAACAACTGCAACTAAACCTGGACGGAAGAAAGGTTCACAAACCAGATTTCTGGGCAGCTCTACGTACTACAACTAATCAGCCAAAAACTCCAAGATTTCCCAAGAACTCCCAAGAACTTCAAGATTTAATTCCAAGAACTCAAGAAACCCTAGATGGTTGTAGTTTCCTTCAAGATTCTCAACTCCAACAAGTTTTAACCCCAAATCAGTTTAGACAAGATAAGTAAACAACTTGAATAAGCTACTAAGATTTGGACAGATTTGGCCACAAGGCAAAGCCCTAGCCGCAACTTGGAACCCTAGCCGCAACTTGCTTCTTCTTTTTTTTTTATTTTTTTGCAGATTCGGCAAGGCTAATTGCTGGGCAGAATGGATGTCACTAGAGTATGAAATCTGGGCAGATTGGGACTATCGACAATAACACACAACTGTCCAGAAATTGACGCGACAAACAACGAGAACTAGCGGACAGAATTTTTTTTTCTCTTTGACAAGCGATGCAAACAGATTTTGTGTGTTTTGTTTTTTTTTTTACTAACAAAGCAGCAACGGACAGACTTGAAGACACAAACGGACGGACTCAATTAATAAAAGCAATGACCAGAATTTCTAGACATCAAACGAAAGGAAACGGCACAACAAAATACCAAAGCTAGCGAACAGAATTTTTTTTTAACAAGGCAGCGGAATTAATGAAAACTAAGACACAACTACGGATATAACGGAAGATACCTCCACCAAAGCTCTGAAGCCAACTGATACGCTCCTCGATCCACGGTCGAGACACGTAGCACGTTTGCCCAAGGATCTAGCGGGGATGTCCTACGCTTGGTGTGCGGAACCTCTAACCAAACGGACAACACGATTTGATTTGAAGGTGGTAGACGACACTCCGATGAAGGTGAATACTCCAGGGGAATAGGTCGGATGAACAATCAAGGACAGGACGCGAGATTGCTCAATAACCCTTGCCAAGCAAGTTAAAAGGCTCGAATTCTCTTTGAAAGAAAACGAATGCACTGAGAATTTTATTCATCAAAAACTAAGTTTTAACCTTACAAGACTAGCCTATTTATAGGCTTAATGAAATAACAAAACCCTAAAGAAACCTAAAGGGGAGGTCGGCTACCTTGTCATCAAGGTGGGCCGGCCCATGCCTTCTACGAACAACGAATCCAACTAAATTGAAAACAATGACTAAGGCCCTACTCGGCCGCTTCGTAAGGAGGCCCACTGGGGTCTTCTTGGGCTTGGACCAAAGTGTAAGTTGCTTGATTGACCCTCTCCAAGCCTTCAATATCTCTATAGGCTCCATGTTGATCGTGGACAGCTCGAACAAGGGCTTGGAGTGATTCCTTGAAGAGCTTGGCCCGTGCACGTGTGACTGGGCCCAATGGAACTTGGACTGGGCCCTGGCCCTGGTTCACATCAGGGCCGATTGTTTGACTCCAATAACTAATAAACTATTAATTAAAACACGACTAACAAACCAACTAACAACTAATGACTCGATAATGATCAAAACCAACTAACAACTCATACGACTAACAATGCTAACATTCCTAGTGCTCGGCCCAAGTAGCTAAGGCCGCGCTTGATGCTTCCTTGACTTGGATCAATGTGTAGATGCCTTGATTAGCAACTTCCAAGCCTTCAATGTTCCTATGGAAGCCTTGAGTCAAGGCCGCCATCCGTGCACACATCAGTCCCCTCCACTTGAGAAGGATTTGTCCTCAAATCTGGATGGAAATGAATGATACTAGCAAGAGTTGGAGTACGAAACCTCAAATCTAATGCCACCACATATTGGCCCTCTTAGATTGAATGATACTTGCATACGTCATGATTATTATAATGGTCTCTTGATCAGTTTGAAAATGCTCACAGCCAGCCAAGAAAAACTCATGGCTTTACTCCAATGACTCCTCGAAGATAACGCATATAGCTTCGGTTACATCTTTTTGGATCCTCCAAAATGCAACTGATATAATGAAGAACACTTTGAACACGTTCAACTGCATTAGACTGATCATCACTTGGAACACTTGTTGCAAAAGGGTAAGAAGGCATAGGACAAGATTCAAGCGCAAGAACCCCCATTGAAACTCCATTACTCCTCCCAACAAGCAAAACAGACTCATGGGTGAAGTTAAATACCAATGGATCGTAAAGGGATACAACACTTAAGAGGCAAACTTCATGAAGATTCTGATACTCACCAATGGAGTTAGGGATGGAGCATGCCATGATCAACTCATTCTCTCCTTGCTTAACCTGCGACAAAGCAACTACTCCCGAAGGCAATGCCCTATCGAGTTCATCAACATTCAAGAGTACATGTTTGCAAATCATGAGTAATACAGGCTGATCAGAATTCACACATTTCCTAACTTCCTTAGCCTTGATTATCATGTTTTGCTTCCTAGTGCTTGATTTAATCAGTGTATGACCCTTGGCCGAATGCTCATTTGTGGAAGTGGAGCAATTTCCAGATTCGGCCGTCTTTTGTTTCCTCTTTTGTCGGTCTAAGTCACATTCTCGTTCCATTGTGCAAGAGAGTGTACTTATTAGATCTACCATCAAAAGTGACATGCTTATCAAATTGCCAGGGTCTTCCTAAAATTACATGGGTAGCATGCATGGGGACAACATCACAAACAACTTCGTCAATGTGGTTGCCAATGGAGAAAGGAAGACGTACCTGTTTGTAGACACGTACTTCACCATCTTCGCTTAGCCATTGTAGTCGGTACGGGTGTGGATGTCTAGTCGTTGGAAGTCCCAAGCTCTCTACCATGGGCAAACTTGCTACATTGGTGCAACTACTACCATCAATGATGAGACTGCACACTTTGTCACTTCCAACTCCCGAAAGAACAATTCGGTTGGAAACCTTTTGTACGGTTGGAAGGTAGGCTATTAAAGACCCACCCACGTTAGCCTTAACTTGCAAGCACAAGGTCAAGCTCGGATTTTCTGTTCAAACACACCCAAGGCAGTTTCGGATGTTTGTTCAAGACAATAGCAACTAGATGGAATCTCAACAACGTGACGCAATCAACCCTCCTCAGGCTCCCCCCCCAATGGGTTACCCAAGATATTCCCTAGATAGAAGCAAAGACTCCAAGAAAGCCTTTCACCAATGCTCGAGAGTACAAGAAATTGTTCGCTAGACGGACGAAACAAATTTCCAAGAATCAAGAGGTTCAAGAACTTCAAGAAGTAGTAGTGGACCGAAACTTTTGAAATTTTTTTTTCCTTTTTGTAGTCTTGGATACAAGATGTAATCCGTGATTGATTTTGGCAATAAACTTCGGACTTTCTTTCTTGTTTTTCGTTTCTTTTTTTTTTTTGACTTATACGAACAACACAACACAAGCTTGGCCGATTGGACTATTTTCCGGATTTGGTTCAGCCAATTCACACGCACAAGGAATCTTCAAGAACTTCAAGATCCTTCAAGAACTTTCAAGGAAGTTATCAAGAACTTCAAGAATTTCAAGATTGTGGTCGAGAAACTCAAGATTCTTGTAGGTTCTCTCAAGATTCACAAATACCAACAAGTTTCACCACAATTCAGATTTGAAAAACCAAGTAAACAAGTTGGATAACTCAAAACAATGATACCAGAAATTATGGACAGCAATAGACAAGCCAACGATGGAATTCAAGGCACTATGGACGGAACTAGAAGACGCACTTGGACAGATTTGTGGACACAATTATGGGGAGATTCAAGACAACGAACCAACACAAGAACGGACAGAATATTGACGACTCGCGACAGGGTACAAACACTGACAGAAATTCGGCGCAACAAGGGAATAAACTCGGACAGATTTGACACATAAGTAAAATCCAACTACGGCCCGATTGCAAAACACAATGATTGAACACAAAACGGACAGAAATTGACGACGCCAATGGCAAAACAACTTCGGACAGATTTGTGAACAACGAAGAAACAACTAGCGATGCAACAAACAAACAAGACAGCGAAAAAATAGGAACCCTAAAACGAACTAGACAAGAACAAGTACGAGGATATAACGACTTGATACCTCAACCAGCTCTGAAGCCAACTGATACGTTCCTCGGTCAACTCGTTCCGAGACACGTAGCACGATTGCCCAAGGACCTAGAGGGATACTCAACCGTTTGGATTACGGAACCTAGAACCAAGAGGGACGACTCAACTCGATTCAAGGCGGTAGAACGGCGACTCCAATTGAGGTGGTTACTCAAGTAGATAGGCCGGATGAACAACCAAGGACGTCACGCGTGATTGTTCAAATAACCCTTGCCAAGCAAGTAGGAATGTACTCTCGAAATTGTAAGAGAACAAATTGAAATTTTATTATCAAAAGTGTCTAACCTTTGCTGGTACAAAAGGCGCCTTTTTATAGGCTAGAAACCTTTGTAGTCAAGGATTGGCGGCCCACCAACCTAAACTAGAAAAGGAGATCGATCCACTCTTGAACATGAGTGGGCCGATTGTTTGACTCCAATAACTAATAAACTATTAATTAAAACACGACTAACAAACCAACTAACAACTAATGACTCGATAATGATCAAAACCAACTAACAACTCATACGACTAACAATGCTAACATTCCTAGTTCTCGGCCCAAGTAGCTAAGGCCGCGCTTGATGCTTCCTTGACTTGGATCAATGTGTAGATGCCTTGATTAGCAACTTCCAAGCCTTCAATGTTCCTATGGAAGCCTTGAGTCAAGGCCGCCATCCGTGCACACATCAGTCCCCTCCACTTGAGAAGGATTTGTCCTCAAATCTGGATGGAAATGAATGATACTAGCAAGAGTTGGAGTACGAAACCTCAAATCTAATGCCACCACATATTGGCCCTCTTAGATTGAATGATACTTGCATACGTCATGATTATTATAATGCGGTGCACATGTCTCTTGGTCAGTTTGAAAATGCTCACAGCCAGCCAAGAAAAACTCATGGCTTTACTCCAATGACTCCTCGAAGATAACGCATATAGCTTCGGTTACATCTTTTTGGATCCTCCAAAATGCAACTGATATAATGAAGAACACTTTGAACACGTTCAACTGCATTAGACTGATCATCACTTGGAACACTTGTTGCAAAAGGGTAAGAAGGCATAGGACAAGATTCAAGCGCAAGAACCCCCATTGAAACTCCATTACTCCTCCCAACAACCAAAACAGACTCATGGGTGAAGTTAAATACCAATGGATCGTAAAGGGATACAACACTTAAGAGGCAAACTTCATGAAGATTCTGATACTCACCAATGGAGTTAGGGATGGAGCATGCCATGATCAACTCATTCTCTCCTTGCTTAACCTGCGACAAAGCAACTACTCCCGAAGGCAATGCCCTATCGAGTTCATCAACATTCAAGAGTACATGTTTGCAAATCATGAGTAATACAGGCTGATCAGAATTCACACATTTCCTAACTTCCTTAGCCTTGATTATCATGTTTTGCTTCCTAGTGCTTGATTTAATCAGTGTATGACCCTTGGCCGAATGCTCATTTGTGGAAGTGGAGCAATTTCCAGATTCGGCCGTCTTTTGTTTCCTCTTTTGTCGGTCTAAGTCACATTCTCGTTCCATTGTGCAAGAGAGTGTACTTATTAGATCTACCATCAAAAGTGACATGCTTATCAAATTGCCAGGGTCTTCCTAAAATTACATGGGTAGCATGCATGGGGACAACATCACAAACAACTTCGTCAATGTGGTTGCCAATGGAGAAAGGAAGACGTACCTGTTTGTAGACACGTACTTCACCATCTTCGCTTAGCCATTGTAGTCGGTACGGGTGTGGATGTCTAGTCGTTGGAAGTCCCAAGCTCTCTACCATGGGCAAACTTGCTACATTGGTGCAACTACTACCATCAATGATGAGACTGCACACTTTGTCACTTCCAACTCCCGAAAGAACAATTCGGTTGGAAACCTTTTGTACGGTTGGAAGGTAGGCTATTAAAGACCCACCCACGTTAGCCTTAACTTGCAAGCACAAGGTCAAGCTCGGATTTTCTGTTCAAACACACCCAAGGAAGGCAGTTTCGGATGTTTGTTCAAGACAATAGCAACTAGATGGAATCTCAACAACGTGACGCAATCAACCCTCCTCAGGCTCCCCCCCCAATGGGTTACCCAAGATATTCCCTAGATAGAAGCAAAGACTCCAAGAAAGCCTTTCACCAATGCTCGAGAGTACAAGAAATTGTTCGCTAGACGGACGAAACAAATTTCCAAGAATCAAGAGGTTCAAGAACTTCAAGAAGTAGTAGTGGACCGAAACTTTTGAAATTTTTTTTTCCTTTTTGTAGTCTTGGATACAAGATGTAATCCGTGATTGATTTTGGCAATAAACTTCGGACTTTCTTTCTTGTTTTTCGTTTCTTTTTTTTTTTTTTGACTTATACGAACAACACAACACAAGCTTGGCCGATTGGACTATTTTCCGGATTTGGTTCAGCCAATTCACACGCACAAGGAATCTTCAAGAACTTCAAGATCCTTCAAGAACTTTCAAGGAAGTTATCAAGAACTTCAAGAATTTCAAGATTGTGGTCGAGAAACTCAAGATTCTTGTAGGTTCTCTCAAGATTCACAAATACCAACAAGTTTCACCACAATTCAGATTTGAAAAACCAAGTAAACAAGTTGGATAACTCAAAACAATGATACCAGAAATTATGGACAGCAATAGACAAGCCAACGATGGAATTCAAGGCACTATGGACGGAACTAGAAGACGCACTTGGACAGATTTGTGGACACAATTATGGGGAGATTCAAGACAACGAACCAACACAAGAACGGACAGAATATTGACGACTCGCGACAGGGTACAAACACGGACAGAAATTCGGCGCAACAAGGGAATAAACTCGGACAGATTTGACACATAAGTAAAATCCAACTACGGCCCGATTGCAAAACACAATGATTGAACACAAAACGGACAGAAATTGACGACGCCAATGGCAAAACAACTTCGGACAGATTTGTGAACAACGAAGAAACAACTAGCGATGCAACAAACAAACAAGACAGCGGAAAAATAGGAACCCTAAAACGAACTAGACAAGAACAAGTACGAGGATATAACGACTTGATACCTCAACCAGCTCTGAAGCCAACTGATACGTTCCTCGGTCAACTCGTTCCGAGACACGTAGCACGATTGCCCAAGGACCTAGAGGGATACTCAACCGTTTGGATTACGGAACCTAGAACCAAGAGGGACGACTCAACTCGATTCAAGGCGGTAGAACGGCGACTCCAATTGAGGTGGTTACTCAAGTAGATAGGCCGGATGAACAACCAAGGACGTCACGCGTGATTGCTCAAATAACCCTTGCCAAGCAAGTAGGAATGTACTCTCGAAATTGTAAGAGAACAAATTGAAATTTTATTATCAAAAGTGTCTAACCTTTGCTGGTACAAAAGGCGCCTTTTTATAGGCTAGAAACCTTTGTGGTCAAGGATTGGCGGCCCACCAACCTAAACTAGAAAAGGAGCTCGATCCACTCTTGAACATGAATGGGCCGATTGTTTGACTCCAATAACTAATAAACTATTAATTAAAACACGACTAACAAACCAACTAACAACTAATGACTCGATAATGATCAAAACCAACTAACAACTCATACGACTAACAATGCTAACATTCCTAGTGCTCGGCCCAAGTAGCTAAGGCCGCGCTTGATGCTTCCTTGACTTGGATCAATGTGTAGATGCCTTGATTAGCAACTTCCAAGCCTTCAATGTTCCTATGGAAGCCTTGAGTCAAGGCCGCCATCCGTGCACACATCAGTCCCCTCCACTTGAGAAGGATTTGTCCTCAAATCTGGATGGAAATGAATGATACTAGCAAGAGTTGGAGTACGAAACCTCAAATCTAATGCCACCACATATTGGCCCTCTTAGATTGAATGATACTTGCATACGTCATGATTATTATAATGGTCTCTTGATCAGTTTGAAAATGCTCACAGCCAGCCAAGAAAAACTCATGGCTTTACTCCAATGACTCCTCGAAGATAACGCATATAGCTTCGGTTACATCTTTTTGGATCCTCCAAAATGCAACTGATATAATGAAGAACACTTTGAACACGTTCAACTGCATTAGACTGATCATCACTTGGAACACTTGTTGCAAAAGGGTAAGAAGGCATAGGACAAGATTCAAGCGCAAGAACCCCCATTGAAACTCCATTACTCCTCCCAACAAGCAAAACAGACTCATGGGTGAAGTTAAATACCAATGGATCGTAAAGGGATACAACACTTAAGAGGCAAACTTCATGAAGATTCTGATACTCACCAATGGAGTTAGGGATGGAGCATGCCATGATCAACTCATTCTCTCCTTGCTTAACCTGCGACAAAGCAACTACTCCCGAAGGCAATGCCCTATCGAGTTCATCAACATTCAAGAGTACATGTTTGCAAATCATGAGTAATACAGGCTGATCAGAATTCACACATTTCCTAACTTCCTTAGCCTTGATTATCATGTTTTGCTTCCTAGTGCTTGATTTAATCAGTGTATGACCCTTGGCCGAATGCTCATTTGTGGAAGTGGAGCAATTTCCAGATTCGGCCGTCTTTTGTTTCCTCTTTTGTCGGTCTAAGTCACATTCTCGTTCCATTGTGCAAGAGAGTGTACTTATTAGATCTACCATCAAAAGTGACATGCTTATCAAATTGCCAGGGTCTTCCTAAAATTACATGGGTAGCATGCATGGGGACAACATCACAAACAACTTCGTCAATGTGGTTGCCAATGGAGAAAGGAAGACGTACCTGTTTGTAGACACGTACTTCACCATCTTCGCTTAGCCATTGTAGTCGGTACGGGTGTGGATGTCTAGTCGTTGGAAGTCCCAAGCTCTCTACCATGGGCAAACTTGCTACATTGGTGCAACTACTACCATCAATGATGAGACTGCACACTTTGTCACTTCCAACTCCCGAAAGAACAATTCGGTTGGAAACCTTTTGTACGGTTGGAAGGTAGGCTATTAAAGACCCACCCACGTTAGCCTTAACTTGCAAGCACAAGGTCAAGCTCGGATTTTCTGTTCAAACACACCCAAGGAAGGCAGTTTCGGATGTTTGTTCAAGACAATAGCAACTAGATGGAATCTCAACAACGTGACGCAATCAACCCTCCTCAGGCTCCCCCCCCAATGGGTTACCCAAGATATTCCCTAGATAGAAGCAAAGACTCCAAGAAAGCCTTTCACCAATGCTCGAGAGTACAAGAAATTGTTCGCTAGACGGACGAAACAAATTTCCAAGAATCAAGAGGTTCAAGAACTTCAAGAAGTAGTAGTGGACCGAAACTTTTGAAATTTTTTTTTCCTTTTTGTAGTCTTGGATACAAGATGTAATCCGTGATTGATTTTGGCAATAAACTTCGGACTTTCTTTCTTGTTTTTCGTTTCTTTTTTTTTTTTTGACTTATACGAACAACACAACACAAGCTTGGCCGATTGGACTATTTTCCGGATTTGGTTCAGCCAATTCACACGCACAAGGAATCTTCAAGAACTTCAAGATCCTTCAAGAACTTTCAAGGAAGTTATCAAGAACTTCAAGAATTTCAAGATTGTGGTCGAGAAACTCAAGATTCTTGTAGGTTCTCTCAAGATTCACAAATACCAACAAGTTTCACCACAATTCAGATTTGAAAAACCAAGTAAACAAGTTGGATAACTCAAAACAATGATACCAGAAATTATGGACAGCAATAGACAAGCCAACGATGGAATTCAAGGCACTATGGACGGAACTAGAAGACGCACTTGGACAGATTTGTGGACACAATTATGGGGAGATTCAAGACAACGAACCAACACAAGAACGGACAGAATATTGACGACTCGCGACAGGGTACAAACACGGACAGAAATTCGGCGCAACAAGGGAATAAACTCGGACAGATTTGACACATAAGTAAAATCCAACTACGGCCCGATTGCAAAACACAATGATTGAACACAAAACGGACAGAAATTGACGACGCCAATGGCAAAACAACTTCGGACAGATTTGTGAACAACGAAGAAACAACTAGCGATGCAACAAACAAACAAGACAGCGAAAAAATAGGAACCCTAAAACGAACTAGACAAGAACAAGTACGAGGATATAACGACTTGATACCTCAACCAGCTCTGAAGCCAACTGATACGTTCCTCGGTCAACTCGTTCCGAGACACGTAGCACGATTGCCCAAGGACCTAGAGGGATACTCAACCGTTTGGATTACGGAACCTAGAACCAAGAGGGACGACTCAACTCGATTCAAGGCGGTAGAACGGCGACTCCAATTGAGGTGGTTACTCAAGTAGATAGGCCGGATGAACAACCAAGGACGTCACGCGTGATTGTTCAAATAACCCTTGCCAAGCAAGTAGGAATGTACTCTCGAAATTGTAAGAGAACAAATTGAAATTTTATTATCAAAAGTGTCTAACCTTTGCTGGTACAAAAGGCGCCTTTTTATAGGCTAGAAACCTTTGTAGTCAAGGATTGGCGGCCCACCAACCTAAACTAGAAAAGGAGATCGATCCACTCTTGAACATGAGTGGGCCGATTGTTTGACTCCAATAACTAATAAACTATTAATTAAAACACGACTAACAAACCAACTAACAACTAATGACTCGATAATGATCAAAACCAACTAACAACTCATACGACTAACAATGCTAACATTCCTAGTTCTCGGCCCAAGTAGCTAAGGCCGCGCTTGATGCTTCCTTGACTTGGATCAATGTGTAGATGCCTTGATTAGCAACTTCCAAGCCTTCAATGTTCCTATGGAAGCCTTGAGTCAAGGCCGCCATCCGTGCACACATCAGTCCCCTCCACTTGAGAAGGATTTGTCCTCAAATCTGGATGGAAATGAATGATACTAGCAAGAGTTGGAGTACGAAACCTCAAATCTAATGCCACCACATATTGGCCCTCTTAGATTGAATGATACTTGCATACGTCATGATTATTATAATGCGGTGCACATGTCTCTTGGTCAGTTTGAAAATGCTCACAGCCAGCCAAGAAAAACTCATGGCTTTACTCCAATGACTCCTCGAAGATAACGCATATAGCTTCGGTTACATCTTTTTGGATCCTCCAAAATGCAACTGATATAATGAAGAACACTTTGAACACGTTCAACTGCATTAGACTGATCATCACTTGGAACACTTGTTGCAAAAGGGTAAGAAGGCATAGGACAAGATTCAAGCGCAAGAACCCCCATTGAAACTCCATTACTCCTCCCAACAAGCAAAACAGACTCATGGGTGAAGTTAAATACCAATGGATCGTAAAGGGATACAACACTTAAGAGGCAAACTTCATGAAGATTCTGATACTCACCAATGGAGTTAGGGATGGAGCATGCCATGATCAACTCATTCTCTCCTTGCTTAACCTGCGACAAAGCAACTACTCCCGAAGGCAAAGCCCTATCGAGTTCATCAACATTCAAGAGTACATGTTTGCAAATCATGAGTAATACAGGCTGATCAGAATTCACACATTTCCTAACTTCCTTAGCCTTGATTATCATGTTTTGCTTCCTAGTGCTTGATTTAATCAGTGTATGACCCTTGGCCGAATGCTCATTTGTGGAAGTGGAGCAATTTCCAGATTCGGCCGTCTTTTGTTTCCTCTTTTGTCGGTCTAAGTCACATTCTCGTTCCATTGTGCAAGAGAGTGTACTTATTAGATCTACCATCAAAAGTGACATGCTTATCAAATTGCCAGGGTCTTCCTAAAATTACATGGGTAGCATGCATGGGGACAACATCACAAACAACTTCGTCAATGTGGTTGCCAATGGAGAAAGGAAGACGTACCTGTTTGTAGACACGTACTTCACCATCTTCGCTTAGCCATTGTAGTCGGTACGGGTGTGGATGTCTAGTCGTTGGAAGTCCCAAGCTCTCTACCATGGGCAAACTTGCTACATTGGTGCAACTACTACCATCAATGATGAGACTGCACACTTTGTCACTTCCAACTCCCGAAAGAACAATTCGGTTGGAAACCTTTTGTACGGTTGGAAGGTAGGCTATTAAAGACCCACCCACGTTAGCCTTAACTTGCAAGCACAAGGTCAAGCTCGGATTTTCTGTTCAAACACACCCAAGGAAGGCAGTTTCGGATGTTTGTTCAAGACAATAGCAACTAGATGGAATCTCAACAACGTGACGCAATCAACCCTCCTCAGGCTCCCCCCCCAATGGGTTACCCAAGATATTCCCTAGATAGAAGCAAAGACTCCAAGAAAGCCTTTCACCAATGCTCGAGAGTACAAGAAATTGTTCGCTAGACGGACGAAACAAATTTCCAAGAATCAAGAGGTTCAAGAACTTCAAGAAGTAGTAGTGGACCGAAACTTTTGAAATTTTTTTTTCCTTTTTGTAGTCTTGGATACAAGATGTAATCCGTGATTGATTTTGGCAATAAACTTCGGACTTTCTTTCTTGTTTTTCGTTTCTTTTTTTTTTTTGACTTATACGAACAACACAACACAAGCTTGGCCGATTGGACTATTTTCCGGATTTGGTTCAGCCAATTCACACGCACAAGGAATCTTCAAGAACTTCAAGATCCTTCAAGAACTTTCAAGGAAGTTATCAAGAACTTCAAGAATTTCAAGATTGTGGTCGAGAAACTCAAGATTCTTGTAGGTTCTCTCAAGATTCACAAATACCAACAAGTTTCACCACAATTCAGATTTGAAAAACCAAGTAAACAAGTTGGATAACTCAAAACAATGATACCAGAAATTATGGACAGCAATAGACAAGCCAACGATGGAATTCAAGGCACTATGGACGGAACTAGAAGACGCACTTGGACAGATTTGTGGACACAATTATGGGGAGATTCAAGACAACGAACCAACACAAGAACGGACAGAATATTGACGACTCGCGACAGGGTACAAACACTGACAGAAATTCGGCGCAACAAGGGAATAAACTCGGACAGATTTGACACATAAGTAAAATCCAACTACGGCCCGATTGCAAAACACAATGATTGAACACAAAACGGACAGAAATTGACGACGCCAATGGCAAAACAACTTCGGACAGATTTGTGAACAACGAAGAAACAACTAGCGATGCAACAAACAAACAAGACAGCGGAAAAATAGGAACCCTAAAACGAACTAGACAAGAACAAGTACGAGGATATAACGACTTGATACCTCAACCAGCTCTGAAGCCAACTGATACGTTCCTCGGTCAACTCGTTCCGAGACACGTAGCACGATTGCCCAAGGACCTAGAGGGATACTCAACCGTTTGGATTACGGAACCTAGAACCAAGAGGGACGACTCAACTCGATTCAAGGCGGTAGAACGGCGACTCCAATTGAGGTGGTTACTCAAGTAGATAGGCCGGATGAACAACCAAGGACGTCACGCGTGATTGCTCAAATAACCCTTGCCAAGCAAGTAGGAATGTACTCTCGAAATTGTAAGAGAACAAATTGAAATTTTATTATCAAAAGTGTCTAACCTTTGCTGGTACAAAAGGCGCCTTTTTATAGGCTAGAAACCTTTGTGGTCAAGGATTGGCGGCCCACCAACCTAAACTAGAAAAGGAGCTCGATCCACTCTTGAACATGAGTGGGCCGATTGTTTGACTCCAATAACCAATAAACTATTAATTAAAACACGACTAACAAACCAACTAACAACTAATGACTCGATAATGATCAAAACCAACTAACAACTCATACGACTAACAATGCTAACATTCCTAGTGCTCGGCCCAAGTAGCTAAGGCCGCGCTTGATGCTTCCTTGACTTGGATCAATGTGTAGATGCCTTGATTAGCAACTTCCAAGCCTTCAATGTTCCTATGGAAGCCTTGAGTCAAGGCCGCCATCCGTGCACACATCAGTCCCCTCCACTTGAGAAGGATTTGTCCTCAAATCTGGATGGAAATGAATGATACTAGCAAGAGTTGGAGTACGAAACCTCAAATCTAATGCCACCACATATTGGCCCTCTTAGATTGAATGATACTTGCATACGTCATGATTATTATAATGCGGTGCACATGTCTCTTGGTCAGTTTGAAAATGCTCACAGCCAGCCAAGAAAAACTCATGGCTTTACTCCAATGACTCCTCGAAGATAACGCATATAGCTTCGGTTACATCTTTTTGGATCCTCCAAAATGCAACTGATATAATGAAGAACACTTTGAACACGTTCAACTGCATTAGACTGATCATCACTTGGAACACTTGTTGCAAAAGGGTAAGAAGGCATAGGACAAGATTCAAGTGCAAGAACCCCCATTGAAACTCCATTACTCCTCCCAACAAGCAAAACAGACTCATGGGTGAAGTTAAATACCAATGGATCGTAAAGGGATACAACACTTAAGAGGCAAACTTCATGAAGATTCTGATACTCACCAATGGAGTTAGGAATGGAGCATGCCATGATCAACTCAATCTCTCCTTGCTTAACCTGCGACAAAGCAACTACTCCCGAAGGCAATGCCCTATCGAGTTCATCAACATTCAAGAGTACATGTTTGCAAATCATGAGTAATACAGGCTGATCAGAATTCACACATTTCCTAACTTCCTTAGCCTTGATTATCATGTTTTGCTTCCTAGTGCTTGATTTAATCAGTGTATGACCCTTGGCCGAATGCTCATTTGTGGAAGTGGAGCAATTTCCAGATTCGGCCGTCTTTTGTTTCCTCTTTTGTCGGTCTAAGTCACATTCTCGTTCCATTGTGCAAGAGAGTGTACTTATTAGATCTACCATCAAAAGTGACATGCTTATCAAATTGCCAGGGTCTTCCTAAAATTACATGGGTAGCATGCATGGGGACAACATCACAAACAACTTCGTCAATGTGGTTGCCAATGGAGAAAGGAAGACGTACCTGTTTGTAGACACGTACTTCACCATCTTCGCTTAGCCATTGTAGTCGGTACGGGTGTGGATGTCTAGTCGTTGGAAGTCCCAAGCTCTCTACCATGGGCAAACTTGCTACATTGGTGCAACTACTACCATCAATGATGAGACTGCACACTTTGTCACTTCCAACTCCCGAAAGAACAATTCGGTTGGAAACCTTTTGTACGGTTGGAAGGTAGGCTATTAAAGACCCACCCACGTTAGCCTTAACTTGCAAGCACAAGGTCAAGCTCGGATTTTCTGTTCAAACACACCCAAGGCAGTTTCGGATGTTTGTTCAAGACAATAGCAACTAGATGGAATCTCAACAACGTGACGCAATCAACCCTCCTCAGGCTCCCCCCCCAATGGGTTACCCAAGATATTCCCTAGATAGAAGCAAAGACTCCAAGAAAGCCTTTCACCAATGCTCGAGAGTACAAGAAATTGTTCGCTAGACGGACGAAACAAATTTCCAAGAATCAAGAGGTTCAAGAACTTCAAGAAGTAGTAGTGGACCGAAACTTTTGAAATTTTTTTTTCCTTTTTGTAGTCTTGGATACAAGATGTAATCCGTGATTGATTTTGGCAATAAACTTCGGACTTTCTTTCTTGTTTTTCGTTTCTTTTTTTTTTTGACTTATACGAACAACACAACACAAGCTTGGCCGATTGGACTATTTTCCGGATTTGGTTCAGCCAATTCACACGCACAAGGAATCTTCAAGAACTTCAAGATCCTTCAAGAACTTTCAAGGAAGTTATCAAGAACTTCAAGAATTTCAAGATTGTGGTCGAGAAACTCAAGATTCTTGTAGGTTCTCTCAAGATTCACAAATACCAACAAGTTTCACCACAATTCAGATTTGAAAAACCAAGTAAACAAGTTGGATAACTCAAAACAATGATACCAGAAATTATGGACAGCAATAGACAAGCCAACGATGGAATTCAAGGCACTATGGACGGAACTAGAAGACGCACTTGGACAGATTTGTGGACACAATTATGGGGAGATTCAAGACAACGAACCAACACAAGAACGGACAGAATATTGACGACTCGCGACAGGGTACAAACACTGACAGAAATTCGGCGCAACAAGGGAATAAACTCGGACAGATTTGACACATAAGTAAAATCCAACTACGGCCCGATTGCAAAACACAATGATTGAACACAAAACGGACAGAAATTGACGACGCCAATGGCAAAACAACTTCGGACAGATTTGTGAACAACGAAGAAACAACTAGCGATGCAACAAACAAACAAGACAGCGGAAAAATAGGAACCCTAAAACGAACTAGACAAGAACAAGTACGAGGATATAACGACTTGATACCTCAACCAGCTCTGAAGCCAACTGATACGTTCCTCGGTCAACTCGTTCCGAGACACGTAGCACGATTGCCCAAGGACCTAGAGGGATACTCAACCGTTTGGATTACGGAACCTAGAACCAAGAGGGACGACTCAACTCGATTCAAGGCGGTAGAACGGCGACTCCAATTGAGGTGGTTACTCAAGTAGATAGGCCGGATGAACAACCAAGGACGTCACGCGTGATTGCTCAAATAACCCTTGCCAAGCAAGTAGGAATGTACTCTCGAAATTGTAAGAGAACAAATTGAAATTTTATTATCAAAAGTGTCTAACCTTTGCTGGTACAAAAGGCGCCTTTTTATAGGCTAGAAACCTTTGTGGTCAAGGATTGGCGGCCCACCAACCTAAACTAGAAAAGGAGCTCGATCCACTCTTGAACATGAGTGGGCCGATTGTTTGACTCCAATAACCAATAAACTATTAATTAAAACACGACTAACAAACCAACTAACAACTAATGACTCGATAATGATCAAAACCAACTAACAACTCATACGACTAACAATGCTAACATTCCTAGTGCTCGGCCCAAGTAGCTAAGGCCGCGCTTGATGCTTCCTTGACTTGGATCAATGTGTAGATGCCTTGATTAGCAACTTCCAAGCCTTCAATGTTCCTATGGAAGCCTTGAGTCAAGGCCGCCATCCGTGCACACATCAGTCCCCTCCACTTGAGAAGGATTTGTCCTCAAATCTGGATGGAAATGAATGATACTAGCAAGAGTTGGAGTACGAAACCTCAAATCTAATGCCACCACATATTGGCCCTCTTAGATTGAATGATACTTGCATACGTCATGATTATTATAATGCGGTGCACATGTCTCTTGGTCAGTTTGAAAATGCTCACAGCCAGCCAAGAAAAACTCATGGCTTTACTCCAATGACTCCTCGAAGATAACGCATATAGCTTCGGTTACATCTTTTTGGATCCTCCAAAATGCAACTGATATAATGAAGAACACTTTGAACACGTTCAACTGCATTAGACTGATCATCACTTGGAACACTTGTTGCAAAAGGGTAAGAAGGCATAGGACAAGATTCAAGTGCAAGAACCCCCATTGAAACTCCATTACTCCTCCCAACAAGCAAAACAGACTCATGGGTGAAGTTAAATACCAATGGATCGTAAAGGGATACAACACTTAAGAGGCAAACTTCATGAAGATTCTGATACTCACCAATGGAGTTAGGAATGGAGCATGCCATGATCAACTCAATCTCTCCTTGCTTAACCTGCGACAAAGCAACTACTCCCGAAGGCAATGCCCTATCGAGTTCATCAACATTCAAGAGTACATGTTTGCAAATCATGAGTAATACAGGCTGATCAGAATTCACACATTTCCTAACTTCCTTAGCCTTGATTATCATGTTTTGCTTCCTAGTGCTTGATTTAATCAGTGTATGACCCTTGGCCGAATGCTCATTTGTGGAAGTGGAGCAATTTCCAGATTCGGCCGTCTTTTGTTTCCTCTTTTGTCGGTCTAAGTCACATTCTCGTTCCATTGTGCAAGAGAGTGTACTTATTAGATCTACCATCAAAAGTGACATGCTTATCAAATTGCCAGGGTCTTCCTAAAATTACATGGGTAGCATGCATGGGGACAACATCACAAACAACTTCGTCAATGTGGTTGCCAATGGAGAAAGGAAGACGTACCTGTTTGTAGACACGTACTTCACCATCTTCGCTTAGCCATTGTAGTCGGTACGGGTGTGGATGTCTAGTCGTTGGAAGTCCCAAGCTCTCTACCATGGGCAAACTTGCTACATTGGTGCAACTACTACCATCAATGATGAGACTGCACACTTTGTCACTTCCAACTCCCGAAAGAACAATTCGGTTGGAAACCTTTTGTACGGTTGGAAGGTAGGCTATTAAAGACCCACCCACGTTAGCCTTAACTTGCAAGCACAAGGTCAAGCTCGGATTTTCTGTTCAAACACACCCAAGGCAGTTTCGGATGTTTGTTCAAGACAATAGCAACTAGATGGAATCTCAACAACGTGACGCAATCAACCCTCCTCAGGCTCCCCCCCCAATGGGTTACCCAAGATATTCCCTAGATAGAAGCAAAGACTCCAAGAAAGCCTTTCACCAATGCTCGAGAGTACAAGAAATTGTTCGCTAGACGGACGAAACAAATTTCCAAGAATCAAGAGGTTCAAGAACTTCAAGAAGTAGTAGTGGACCGAAACTTTTGAAATTTTTTTTTCCTTTTTGTAGTCTTGGATACAAGATGTAATCCGTGATTGATTTTGGCAATAAACTTCGGACTTTCTTTCTTGTTTTTCGTTTCTTTTTTTTTTTGACTTATACGAACAACACAACACAAGCTTGGCCGATTGGACTATTTTCCGGATTTGGTTCAGCCAATTCACACGCACAAGGAATCTTCAAGAACTTCAAGATCCTTCAAGAACTTTCAAGGAAGTTATCAAGAACTTCAAGAATTTCAAGATTGTGGTCGAGAAACTCAAGATTCTTGTAGGTTCTCTCAAGATTCACAAATACCAACAAGTTTCACCACAATTCAGATTTGAAAAACCAAGTAAACAAGTTGGATAACTCAAAACAATGATACCAGAAATTATGGACAGCAATAGACAAGCCAACGATGGAATTCAAGGCACTATGGACGGAACTAGAAGACGCACTTGGACAGATTTGTGGACACAATTATGGGGAGATTCAAGACAACGAACCAACACAAGAACGGACAGAATATTGACGACTCGCGACAGGGTACAAACACTGACAGAAATTCGGCGCAACAAGGGAATAAACTCGGACAGATTTGACACATAAGTAAAATCCAACTACGGCCCGATTGCAAAACACAATGATTGAACACAAAACGGACAGAAATTGACGACGCCAATGGCAAAACAACTTCGGACAGATTTGTGAACAACGAAGAAACAACTAGCGATGCAACAAACAAACAAGACAGCGGAAAAATAGGAACCCTAAAACGAACTAGACAAGAACAAGTACGAGGATATAACGACTTGATACCTCAACCAGCTCTGAAGCCAACTGATACGTTCCTCGGTCAACTCGTTCCGAGACACGTAGCACGATTGCCCAAGGACCTAGAGGGATACTCAACCGTTTGGATTACGGAACCTAGAACCAAGAGGGACGACTCAACTCGATTCAAGGCGGTAGAACGGCGACTCCAATTGAGGTGGTTACTCAAGTAGATAGGCCGGATGAACAACCAAGGACGTCACGCGTGATTGCTCAAATAACCCTTGCCAAGCAAGTAGGAATGTACTCTCGAAATTGTAAGAGAACAAATTGAAATTTTATTATCAAAAGTGTCTAACCTTTGCTGGTACAAAAGGCGCCTTTTTATAGGCTAGAAACCTTTGTGGTCAAGGATTGGCGGCCCACCAACCTAAACTAGAAAAGGAGCTCGATCCACTCTTGAACATGAGTGGGCCGATTGTTTGACTCCAATAACCAATAAACTATTAATTAAAACACGACTAACAAACCAACTAACAACTAATGACTCGATAATGATCAAAACCAACTAACAACTCATACGACTAACAATGCTAACATTCCTAGTGCTCGGCCCAAGTAGCTAAGGCCGCGCTTGATGCTTCCTTGACTTGGATCAATGTGTAGATGCCTTGATTAGCAACTTCCAAGCCTTCAATGTTCCTATGGAAGCCTTGAGTCAAGGCCGCCATCCGTGCACACATCAGTCCCCTCCACTTGAGAAGGATTTGTCCTCAAATCTGGATGGAAATGAATGATACTAGCAAGAGTTGGAGTACGAAACCTCAAATCTAATGCCACCACATATTGGCCCTCTTAGATTGAATGATACTTGCATACGTCATGATTATTATAATGCGGTGCACATGTCTCTTGGTCAGTTTGAAAATGCTCACAGCCAGCCAAGAAAAACTCATGGCTTTACTCCAATGACTCCTCGAAGATAACGCATATAGCTTCGGTTACATCTTTTTGGATCCTCCAAAATGCAACTGATATAATGAAGAACACTTTGAACACGTTCAACTGCATTAGACTGATCATCACTTGGAACACTTGTTGCAAAAGGGTAAGAAGGCATAGGACAAGATTCAAGTGCAAGAACCCCCATTGAAACTCCATTACTCCTCCCAACAAGCAAAACAGACTCATGGGTGAAGTTAAATACCAATGGATCGTAAAGGGATACAACACTTAAGAGGCAAACTTCATGAAGATTCTGATACTCACCAATGGAGTTAGGAATGGAGCATGCCATGATCAACTCAATCTCTCCTTGCTTAACCTGCGACAAAGCAACTACTCCCGAAGGCAATGCCCTATCGAGTTCATCAACATTCAAGAGTACATGTTTGCAAATCATGAGTAATACAGGCTGATCAGAATTCACACATTTCCTAACTTCCTTAGCCTTGATTATCATGTTTTGCTTCCTAGTGCTTGATTTAATCAGTGTATGACCCTTGGCCGAATGCTCATTTGTGGAAGTGGAGCAATTTCCAGATTCGGCCGTCTTTTGTTTCCTCTTTTGTCGGTCTAAGTCACATTCTCGTTCCATTGTGCAAGAGAGTGTACTTATTAGATCTACCATCAAAAGTGACATGCTTATCAAATTGCCAGGGTCTTCCTAAAATTACATGGGTAGCATGCATGGGGACAACATCACAAACAACTTCGTCAATGTGGTTGCCAATGGAGAAAGGAAGACGTACCTGTTTGTAGACACGTACTTCACCATCTTCGCTTAGCCATTGTAGTCGGTACGGGTGTGGATGTCTAGTCGTTGGAAGTCCCAAGCTCTCTACCATGGGCAAACTTGCTACATTGGTGCAACTACTACCATCAATGATGAGACTGCACACTTTGTCACTTCCAACTCCCGAAAGAACAATTCGGTTGGAAACCTTTTGTACGGTTGGAAGGTAGGCTATTAAAGACCCACCCACGTTAGCCTTAACTTGCAAGCACAAGGTCAAGCTCGGATTTTCTGTTCAAACACACCCAAGGCAGTTTCGGATGTTTGTTCAAGACAATAGCAACTAGATGGAATCTCAACAACGTGACGCAATCAACCCTCCTCAGGCTCCCCCCCCAATGGGTTACCCAAGATATTCCCTAGATAGAAGCAAAGACTCCAAGAAAGCCTTTCACCAATGCTCGAGAGTACAAGAAATTGTTCGCTAGACGGACGAAACAAATTTCCAAGAATCAAGAGGTTCAAGAACTTCAAGAAGTAGTAGTGGACCGAAACTTTTGAAATTTTTTTTTCCTTTTTGTAGTCTTGGATACAAGATGTAATCCGTGATTGATTTTGGCAATAAACTTCGGACTTTCTTTCTTGTTTTTCGTTTCTTTTTTTTTTTGACTTATACGAACAACACAACACAAGCTTGGCCGATTGGACTATTTTCCGGATTTGGTTCAGCCAATTCACACGCACAAGGAATCTTCAAGAACTTCAAGATCCTTCAAGAACTTTCAAGGAAGTTATCAAGAACTTCAAGAATTTCAAGATTGTGGTCGAGAAACTCAAGATTCTTGTAGGTTCTCTCAAGATTCACAAATACCAACAAGTTTCACCACAATTCAGATTTGAAAAACCAAGTAAACAAGTTGGATAACTCAAAACAATGATACCAGAAATTATGGACAGCAATAGACAAGCCAACGATGGAATTCAAGGCACTATGGACGGAACTAGAAGACGCACTTGGACAGATTTGTGGACACAATTATGGGGAGATTCAAGACAACGAACCAACACAAGAACGGACAGAATATTGACGACTCGCGACAGGGTACAAACACTGACAGAAATTCGGCGCAACAAGGGAATAAACTCGGACAGATTTGACACATAAGTAAAATCCAACTACGGCCCGATTGCAAAACACAATGATTGAACACAAAACGGACAGAAATTGACGACGCCAATGGCAAAACAACTTCGGACAGATTTGTGAACAACGAAGAAACAACTAGCGATGCAACAAACAAACAAGACAGCGGAAAAATAGGAACCCTAAAACGAACTAGACAAGAACAAGTACGAGGATATAACGACTTGATACCTCAACCAGCTCTGAAGCCAACTGATACGTTCCTCGGTCAACTCGTTCCGAGACACGTAGCACGATTGCCCAAGGACCTAGAGGGATACTCAACCGTTTGGATTACGGAACCTAGAACCAAGAGGGACGACTCAACTCGATTCAAGGCGGTAGAACGGCGACTCCAATTGAGGTGGTTACTCAAGTAGATAGGCCGGATGAACAACCAAGGACGTCACGCGTGATTGCTCAAATAACCCTTGCCAAGCAAGTAGGAATGTACTCTCGAAATTGTAAGAGAACAAATTGAAATTTTATTATCAAAAGTGTCTAACCTTTGCTGGTACAAAAGGCGCCTTTTTATAGGCTAGAAACCTTTGTGGTCAAGGATTGGCGGCCCACCAACCTAAACTAGAAAAGGAGCTCGATCCACTCTTGAACATGAGTGGGCCGATTGTTTGACTCCAATAACCAATAAACTATTAATTAAAACACGACTAACAAACCAACTAACAACTAATGACTCGATAATGATCAAAACCAACTAACAACTCATACGACTAACAATGCTAACATTCCTAGTGCTCGGCCCAAGTAGCTAAGGCCGCGCTTGATGCTTCCTTGACTTGGATCAATGTGTAGATGCCTTGATTAGCAACTTCCAAGCCTTCAATGTTCCTATGGAAGCCTTGAGTCAAGGCCGCCATCCGTGCACACATCAGTCCCCTCCACTTGAGAAGGATTTGTCCTCAAATCTGGATGGAAATGAATGATACTAGCAAGAGTTGGAGTACGAAACCTCAAATCTAATGCCACCACATATTGGCCCTCTTAGATTGAATGATACTTGCATACGTCATGATTATTATAATGCGGTGCACATGTCTCTTGGTCAGTTTGAAAATGCTCACAGCCAGCCAAG
This sequence comes from Coffea arabica, assembly GCF_036785885.1. Classification (NCBI taxonomy): domain Eukaryota; kingdom Viridiplantae; phylum Streptophyta; class Magnoliopsida; order Gentianales; family Rubiaceae; genus Coffea; species Coffea arabica. The sequence goes on from NC_092313.1 coordinate 43,716,691, forward strand.
AAAAACTCATGGCTTTACTCCAATGACTCCTCGAAGATAACGCATATAGCTTCGGTTACATCTTTTTGGATCCTCCAAAATGCAACTGATATAATGAAGAACACTTTGAACACGTTCAACTGCATTAGACTGATCATCACTTGGAACACTTGTTGCAAAAGGGTAAGAAGGCATAGGACAAGATTCAAGCGCAAGAACCCCCATTGAAACTCCATTACTCCTCCCAACAAGCAAAACAGACTCATGGGTGAAGTTAAATACCAATGGATCGTAAAGGGATACAACACTTAAGAGGCAAACTTCATGAAGATTCTGATACTCACCAATGGAGTTAGGAATGGAGCATGCCATGATCAACTCAATCTCTCCTTGCTTAACCTGCGACAAAGCAACTACTCCCGAAGGCAATGCCCTATCGAGTTCATCAACATTCAAGAGTACATGTTTGCAAATCATGAGTAATACAGGCTGATCAGAATTCACACATTTCCTAACTTCCTTAGCCTTGATTATCATGTTTTGCTTCCTAGTGCTTGATTTAATCAGTGTATGACCCTTGGCCGAATGCTCATTTGTGGAAGTGGAGCAATTTCCAGATTCGGCCGTCTTTTGTTTCCTCTTTTGTCGGTCTAAGTCACATTCTCGTTCCATTGTGCAAGAGAGTGTACTTATTAGATCTACCATCAAAAGTGACATGCTTATCAAATTGCCAGGGTCTTCCTAAAATTACATGGGTAGCATGCATGGGGACAACATCACAAACAACTTCGTCAATGTGGTTGCCAATGGAGAAAGGAAGACGTACCTGTTTGTAGACACGTACTTCACCATCTTCGCTTAGCCATTGTAGTCGGTACGGGTGTGGATGTCTAGTCGTTGGAAGTCCCAAGCTCTCTACCATGGGCAAACTTGCTACATTGGTGCAACTACTACCATCAATGATGAGACTGCACACTTTGTCACTTCCAACTCCCGAAAGAACAATTCGGTTGGAAACCTTTTGTACGGTTGGAAGGTAGGCTATTAAAGACCCACCCACGTTAGCCTTAACTTGCAAGCACAAGGTCAAGCTCGGATTTTCTGTTCAAACACACCCAAGGCAGTTTCGGATGTTTGTTCAAGACAATAGCAACTAGATGGAATCTCAACAACGTGACGCAATCAACCCTCCTCAGGCTCCCCCCCCAATGGGTTACCCAAGATATTCCCTAGATAGAAGCAAAGACTCCAAGAAAGCCTTTCACCAATGCTCGAGAGTACAAGAAATTGTTCGCTAGACGGACGAAACAAATTTCCAAGAATCAAGAGGTTCAAGAACTTCAAGAAGTAGTAGTGGACCGAAACTTTTGAAATTTTTTTTTCCTTTTTGTAGTCTTGGATACAAGATGTAATCCGTGATTGATTTTGGCAATAAACTTCGGACTTTCTTTCTTGTTTTTCGTTTCTTTTTTTTTTTGACTTATACGAACAACACAACACAAGCTTGGCCGATTGGACTATTTTCCGGATTTGGTTCAGCCAATTCACACGCACAAGGAATCTTCAAGAACTTCAAGATCCTTCAAGAACTTTCAAGGAAGTTATCAAGAACTTCAAGAATTTCAAGATTGTGGTCGAGAAACTCAAGATTCTTGTAGGTTCTCTCAAGATTCACAAATACCAACAAGTTTCACCACAATTCAGATTTGAAAAACCAAGTAAACAAGTTGGATAACTCAAAACAATGATACCAGAAATTATGGACAGCAATAGACAAGCCAACGATGGAATTCAAGGCACTATGGACGGAACTAGAAGACGCACTTGGACAGATTTGTGGACACAATTATGGGGAGATTCAAGACAACGAACCAACACAAGAACGGACAGAATATTGACGACTCGCGACAGGGTACAAACACTGACAGAAATTCGGCGCAACAAGGGAATAAACTCGGACAGATTTGACACATAAGTAAAATCCAACTACGGCCCGATTGCAAAACACAATGATTGAACACAAAACGGACAGAAATTGACGACGCCAATGGCAAAACAACTTCGGACAGATTTGTGAACAACGAAGAAACAACTAGCGATGCAACAAACAAACAAGACAGCGGAAAAATAGGAACCCTAAAACGAACTAGACAAGAACAAGTACGAGGATATAACGACTTGATACCTCAACCAGCTCTGAAGCCAACTGATACGTTCCTCGGTCAACTCGTTCCGAGACACGTAGCACGATTGCCCAAGGACCTAGAGGGATACTCAACCGTTTGGATTACGGAACCTAGAACCAAGAGGGACGACTCAACTCGATTCAAGGCGGTAGAACGGCGACTCCAATTGAGGTGGTTACTCAAGTAGATAGGCCGGATGAACAACCAAGGACGTCACGCGTGATTGCTCAAATAACCCTTGCCAAGCAAGTAGGAATGTACTCTCGAAATTGTAAGAGAACAAATTGAAATTTTATTATCAAAAGTGTCTAACCTTTGCTGGTACAAAAGGCGCCTTTTTATAGGCTAGAAACCTTTGTGGTCAAGGATTGGCGGCCCACCAACCTAAACTAGAAAAGGAGCTCGATCCACTCTTGAACATGAGTGGGCCGATTGTTTGACTCCAATAACCAATAAACTATTAATTAAAACACGACTAACAAACCAACTAACAACTAATGACTCGATAATGATCAAAACCAACTAACAACTCATACGACTAACAATGCTAACATTCCTAGTGCTCGGCCCAAGTAGCTAAGGCCGCGCTTGATGCTTCCTTGACTTGGATCAATGTGTAGATGCCTTGATTAGCAACTTCCAAGCCTTCAATGTTCCTATGGAAGCCTTGAGTCAAGGCCGCCATCCGTGCACACATCAGTCCCCTCCACTTGAGAAGGATTTGTCCTCAAATCTGGATGGAAATGAATGATACTAGCAAGAGTTGGAGTACGAAACCTCAAATCTAATGCCACCACATATTGGCCCTCTTAGATTGAATGATACTTGCATACGTCATGATTATTATAATGCGGTGCACATGTCTCTTGGTCAGTTTGAAAATGCTCACAGCCAGCCAAGAAAAACTCATGGCTTTACTCCAATGACTCCTCGAAGATAACGCATATAGCTTCGGTTACATCTTTTTGGATCCTCCAAAATGCAACTGATATAATGAAGAACACTTTGAACACGTTCAACTGCATTAGACTGATCATCACTTGGAACACTTGTTGCAAAAGGGTAAGAAGGCATAGGACAAGATTCAAGCGCAAGAACCCCCATTGAAACTCCATTACTCCTCCCAACAAGCAAAACAGACTCATGGGTGAAGTTAAATACCAATGGATCGTAAAGGGATACAACACTTAAGAGGCAAACTTCATGAAGATTCTGATACTCACCAATGGAGTTAGGAATGGAGCATGCCATGATCAACTCAATCTCTCCTTGCTTAACCTGCGACAAAGCAACTACTCCCGAAGGCAATGCCCTATCGAGTTCATCAACATTCAAGAGTACATGTTTGCAAATCATGAGTAATACAGGCTGATCAGAATTCACACATTTCCTAACTTCCTTAGCCTTGATTATCATGTTTTGCTTCCTAGTGCTTGATTTAATCAGTGTATGACCCTTGGCCGAATGCTCATTTGTGGAAGTGGAGCAATTTCCAGATTCGGCCGTCTTTTGTTTCCTCTTTTGTCGGTCTAAGTCACATTCTCGTTCCATTGTGCAAGAGAGTGTACTTATTAGATCTACCATCAAAAGTGACATGCTTATCAAATTGCCAGGGTCTTCCTAAAATTACATGGGTAGCATGCATGGGGACAACATCACAAACAACTTCGTCAATGTGGTTGCCAATGGAGAAAGGAAGACGTACCTGTTTGTAGACACGTACTTCACCATCTTCGCTTAGCCATTGTAGTCGGTACGGGTGTGGATGTCTAGTCGTTGGAAGTCCCAAGCTCTCTACCATGGGCAAACTTGCTACATTGGTGCAACTACTACCATCAATGATGAGACTGCACACTTTGTCACTTCCAACTCCCGAAAGAACAATTCGGTTGGAAACCTTTTGTACGGTTGGAAGGTAGGCTATTAAAGACCCACCCACGTTAGCCTTAACTTGCAAGCACAAGGTCAAGCTCGGATTTTCTGTTCAAACACACCCAAGGCAGTTTCGGATGTTTGTTCAAGACAATAGCAACTAGATGGAATCTCAACAACGTGACGCAATCAACCCTCCTCAGGCTCCCCCCCCAATGGGTTACCCAAGATATTCCCTAGATAGAAGCAAAGACTCCAAGAAAGCCTTTCACCAATGCTCGAGAGTACAAGAAATTGTTCGCTAGACGGACGAAACAAATTTCCAAGAATCAAGAGGTTCAAGAACTTCAAGAAGTAGTAGTGGACCGAAACTTTTGAAATTTTTTTTTCCTTTTTGTAGTCTTGGATACAAGATGTAATCCGTGATTGATTTTGGCAATAAACTTCGGACTTTCTTTCTTGTTTTTCGTTTCTTTTTTTTTTTTGACTTATACGAACAACACAACACAAGCTTGGCCGATTGGACTATTTTCCGGATTTGGTTCAGCCAATTCACACGCACAAGGAATCTTCAAGAACTTCAAGATCCTTCAAGAACTTTCAAGGAAGTTATCAAGAACTTCAAGAATTTCAAGATTGTGGTCGAGAAACTCAAGATTCTTGTAGGTTCTCTCAAGATTCACAAATACCAACAAGTTTCACCACAATTCAGATTTGAAAAACCAAGTAAACAAGTTGGATAACTCAAAACAATGATACCAGAAATTATGGACAGCAATAGACAAGCCAACGATGGAATTCAAGGCACTATGGACGGAACTAGAAGACGCACTTGGACAGATTTGTGGACACAATTATGGGGAGATTCAAGACAACGAACCAACACAAGAACGGACAGAATATTGACGACTCGCGACAGGGTACAAACACTGACAGAAATTCGGCGCAACAAGGGAATAAACTCGGACAGATTTGACACATAAGTAAAATCCAACTACGGCCCGATTGCAAAACACAATGATTGAACACAAAACGGACAGAAATTGACGACGCCAATGGCAAAACAACTTCGGACAGATTTGTGAACCACGAAGAAACAACTAGCGATGCAACAAACAAACAAGACAGCGGAAAAATAGGAACCCTAAAACGAACTAGACAAGAACAAGTACGAGGATATAACGACTTGATACCTCAACCAGCTCTGAAGCCAACTGATACGTTCCTCGGTCAACTCGTTCCGAGACACGTAGCACGATTGCCCAAGGACCTAGAGGGATACTCAACCGTTTGGATTACGGAACCTAGAACCAAGAGGGACGACTCAACTCGATTCAAGGCGGTAGAACGGCGACTCCAATTGAGGTGGTTACTCAAGTAGATAGGCCGGATGAACAACCAAGGACGTCACGCGTGATTGCTCAAATAACCCTTGCCAAGCAAGTAGGAATGTACTCTCGAAATTGTAAGAGAACAAATTGAAATTTTATTATCAAAAGTGTCTAACCTTTGCTGGTACAAAAGGCGCCTTTTTATAGGCTAGAAACCTTTGTGGTCAAGGATTGGCGGCCCACCAACCTAAACTAGAAAAGGAGCTCGATCCACTCTTGAACATGAGTGGGCCGATTGTTTGACTCCAATAACCAATAAACTATTAATTAAAACACGACTAACAAACCAACTAACAACTAATGACTCGATAATGATCAAAACCAACTAACAACTCATACGACTAACAATGCTAACATTCCTAGTGCTCGGCCCAAGTAGCTAAGGCCGCGCTTGATGCTTCCTTGACTTGGATCAATGTGTAGATGCCTTGATTAGCAACTTCCAAGCCTTCAATGTTCCTATGGAAGCCTTGAGTCAAGGCCGCCATCCGTGCACACATCAGTCCCCTCCACTTGAGAAGGATTTGTCCTCAAATCTGGATGGAAATGAATGATACTAGCAAGAGTTGGAGTACGAAACCTCAAATCTAATGCCACCACATATTGGCCCTCTTAGATTGAATGATACTTGCATACGTCATGATTATTATAATGCGGTGCACATGTCTCTTGGTCAGTTTGAAAATGCTCACAGCCAGCCAAGAAAAACTCATGGCTTTACTCCAATGACTCCTCGAAGATAACGCATATAGCTTCGGTTACATCTTTTTGGATCCTCCAAAATGCAACTGATATAATGAAGAACACTTTGAACACGTTCAACTGCATTAGACTGATCATCACTTGGAACACTTGTTGCAAAAGGGTAAGAAGGCATAGGACAAGATTCAAGCGCAAGAACCCCCATTGAAACTCCATTACTCCTCCCAACAAGCAAAACAGACTCATGGGTGAAGTTAAATACCAATGGATCGTAAAGGGATACAACACTTAAGAGGCAAACTTCATGAAGATTCTGATACTCACCAATGGAGTTAGGAATGGAGCATGCCATGATCAACTCAATCTCTCCTTGCTTAACCTGCGACAAAGCAACTACTCCCGAAGGCAATGCCCTATCGAGTTCATCAACATTCAAGAGTACATGTTTGCAAATCATGAGTAATACAGGCTGATCAGAATTCACACATTTCCTAACTTCCTTAGCCTTGATTATCATGTTTTGCTTCCTAGTGCTTGATTTAATCAGTGTATGACCCTTGGCCGAATGCTCATTTGTGGAAGTGGAGCAATTTCCAGATTCGGCCGTCTTTTGTTTCCTCTTTTGTCGGTCTAAGTCACATTCTCGTTCCATTGTGCAAGAGAGTGTACTTATTAGATCTACCATCAAAAGTGACATGCTTATCAAATTGCCAGGGTCTTCCTAAAATTACATGGGTAGCATGCATGGGGACAACATCACAAACAACTTCGTCAATGTGGTTGCCAATGGAGAAAGGAAGACGTACCTGTTTGTAGACACGTACTTCACCATCTTCGCTTAGCCATTGTAGTCGGTACGGGTGTGGATGTCTAGTCGTTGGAAGTCCCAAGCTCTCTACCATGGGCAAACTTGCTACATTGGTGCAACTACTACCATCAATGATGAGACTGCACACTTTGTCACTTCCAACTCCCGAAAGAACAATTCGGTTGGAAACCTTTTGTACGGTTGGAAGGTAGGCTATTAAAGACCCACCCACGTTAGCCTTAACTTGCAAGCACAAGGTCAAGCTCGGATTTTCTGTTCAAACACACCCAAGGCAGTTTCGGATGTTTGTTCAAGACAATAGCAACTAGATGGAATCTCAACAACGTGACGCAATCAACCCTCCTCAGGCTCCCCCCCCAATGGGTTACCCAAGATATTCCCTAGATAGAAGCAAAGACTCCAAGAAAGCCTTTCACCAATGCTCGAGAGTACAAGAAATTGTTCGCTAGACGGACGAAACAAATTTCCAAGAATCAAGAGGTTCAAGAACTTCAAGAAGTAGTAGTGGACCGAAACTTTTGAAATTTTTTTTTCCTTTTTGTAGTCTTGGATACAAGATGTAATCCGTGATTGATTTTGGCAATAAACTTCGGACTTTCTTTCTTGTTTTTCGTTTCTTTTTTTTTTTTGACTTATACGAACAACACAACACAAGCTTGGCCGATTGGACTATTTTCCGGATTTGGTTCAGCCAATTCACACGCACAAGGAATCTTCAAGAACTTCAAGATCCTTCAAGAACTTTCAAGGAAGTTATCAAGAACTTCAAGAATTTCAAGATTGTGGTCGAGAAACTCAAGATTCTTGTAGGTTCTCTCAAGATTCACAAATACCAACAAGTTTCACCACAATTCAGATTTGAAAAACCAAGTAAACAAGTTGGATAACTCAAAACAATGATACCAGAAATTATGGACAGCAATAGACAAGCCAACGATGGAATTCAAGGCACTATGGACGGAACTAGAAGACGCACTTGGACAGATTTGTGGACACAATTATGGGGAGATTCAAGACAACGAACCAACACAAGAACGGACAGAATATTGACGACTCGCGACAGGGTACAAACACTGACAGAAATTCGGCGCAACAAGGGAATAAACTCGGACAGATTTGACACATAAGTAAAATCCAACTACGGCCCGATTGCAAAACACAATGATTGAACACAAAACGGACAGAAATTGACGACGCCAATGGCAAAACAACTTCGGACAGATTTGTGAACCACGAAGAAACAACTAGCGATGCAACAAACAAACAAGACAGCGGAAAAATAGGAACCCTAAAACGAACTAGACAAGAACAAGTACGAGGATATAACGACTTGATACCTCAACCAGCTCTGAAGCCAACTGATACGTTCCTCGGTCAACTCGTTCCGAGACACGTAGCACGATTGCCCAAGGACCTAGAGGGATACTCAACCGTTTGGATTACGGAACCTAGAACCAAGAGGGACGACTCAACTCGATTCAAGGCGGTAGAACGGCGACTCCAATTGAGGTGGTTACTCAAGTAGATAGGCCGGATGAACAACCAAGGACGTCACGCGTGATTGCTCAAATAACCCTTGCCAAGCAAGTAGGAATGTACTCTCGAAATTGTAAGAGAACAAATTGAAATTTTATTATCAAAAGTGTCTAACCTTTGCTGGTACAAAAGGCGCCTTTTTATAGGCTAGAAACCTTTGTGGTCAAGGATTGGCGGCCCACCAACCTAAACTAGAAAAGGAGCTCGATCCACTCTTGAACATGAGTGGGCCGATTGTTTGACTCCAATAACCAATAAACTATTAATTAAAACACGACTAACAAACCAACTAACAACTAATGACTCGATAATGATCAAAACCAACTAACAACTCATACGACTAACAATGCTAACATTCCTAGTGCTCGGCCCAAGTAGCTAAGGCCGCGCTTGATGCTTCCTTGACTTGGATCAATGTGTAGATGCCTTGATTAGCAACTTCCAAGCCTTCAATGTTCCTATGGAAGCCTTGAGTCAAGGCCGCCATCCGTGCACACATCAGTCCCCTCCACTTGAGAAGGATTTGTCCTCAAATCTGGATGGAAATGAATGATACTAGCAAGAGTTGGAGTACGAAACCTCAAATCTAATGCCACCACATATTGGCCCTCTTAGATTGAATGATACTTGCATACGTCATGATTATTATAATGCGGTGCACATGTCTCTTGGTCAGTTTGAAAATGCTCACAGCCAGCCAAGAAAAACTCATGGCTTTACTCCAATGACTCCTCGAAGATAACGCATATAGCTTCGGTTACATCTTTTTGGATCCTCCAAAATGCAACTGATATAATGAAGAACACTTTGAACACGTTCAACTGCATTAGACTGATCATCACTTGGAACACTTGTTGCAAAAGGGTAAGAAGGCATAGGACAAGATTCAAGCGCAAGAACCCCCATTGAAACTCCATTACTCCTCCCAACAAGCAAAACAGACTCATGGGTGAAGTTAAATACCAATGGATCGTAAAGGGATACAACACTTAAGAGGCAAACTTCATGAAGATTCTGATACTCACCAATGGAGTTAGGAATGGAGCATGCCATGATCAACTCAATCTCTCCTTGCTTAACCTGCGACAAAGCAACTACTCCCGAAGGCAATGCCCTATCGAGTTCATCAACATTCAAGAGTACATGTTTGCAAATCATGAGTAATACAGGCTGATCAGAATTCACACATTTCCTAACTTCCTTAGCCTTGATTATCATGTTTTGCTTCCTAGTGCTTGATTTAATCAGTGTATGACCCTTGGCCGAATGCTCATTTGTGGAAGTGGAGCAATTTCCAGATTCGGCCGTCTTTTGTTTCCTCTTTTGTCGGTCTAAGTCACATTCTCGTTCCATTGTGCAAGAGAGTGTACTTATTAGATCTACCATCAAAAGTGACATGCTTATCAAATTGCCAGGGTCTTCCTAAAATTACATGGGTAGCATGCATGGGGACAACATCACAAACAACTTCGTCAATGTGGTTGCCAATGGAGAAAGGAAGACGTACCTGTTTGTAGACACGTACTTCACCATCTTCGCTTAGCCATTGTAGTCGGTACGGGTGTGGATGTCTAGTCGTTGGAAGTCCCAAGCTCTCTACCATGGGCAAACTTGCTACATTGGTGCAACTACTACCATCAATGATGAGACTGCACACTTTGTCACTTCCAACTCCCGAAAGAACAATTCGGTTGGAAACCTTTTGTACGGTTGGAAGGTAGGCTATTAAAGACCCACCCACGTTAGCCTTAACTTGCAAGCACAAGGTCAAGCTCGGATTTTCTGTTCAAACACACCCAAGGCAGTTTCGGATGTTTGTTCAAGACAATAGCAACTAGATGGAATCTCAACAACGTGACGCAATCAACCCTCCTCAGGCTCCCCCCCCAATGGGTTACCCAAGATATTCCCTAGATAGAAGCAAAGACTCCAAGAAAGCCTTTCACCAATGCTCGAGAGTACAAGAAATTGTTCGCTAGACGGACGAAACAAATTTCCAAGAATCAAGAGGTTCAAGAACTTCAAGAAGTAGTAGTGGACCGAAACTTTTGAAATTTTTTTTTCCTTTTTGTAGTCTTGGATACAAGATGTAATCCGTGATTGATTTTGGCAATAAACTTCGGACTTTCTTTCTTGTTTTTCGTTTCTTTTTTTTTTTTGACTTATACGAACAACACAACACAAGCTTGGCCGATTGGACTATTTTCCGGATTTGGTTCAGCCAATTCACACGCACAAGGAATCTTCAAGAACTTCAAGATCCTTCAAGAACTTTCAAGGAAGTTATCAAGAACTTCAAGAATTTCAAGATTGTGGTCGAGAAACTCAAGATTCTTGTAGGTTCTCTCAAGATTCACAAATACCAACAAGTTTCACCACAATTCAGATTTGAAAAACCAAGTAAACAAGTTGGATAACTCAAAACAATGATACCAGAAATTATGGACAGCAATAGACAAGCCAACGATGGAATTCAAGGCACTATGGACGGAACTAGAAGACGCACTTGGACAGATTTGTGGACACAATTATGGGGAGATTCAAGACAACGAACCAACACAAGAACGGACAGAATATTGACGACTCGCGACAGGGTACAAACACTGACAGAAATTCGGCGCAACAAGGGAATAAACTCGGACAGATTTGACACATAAGTAAAATCCAACTACGGCCCGATTGCAAAACACAATGATTGAACACAAAACGGACAGAAATTGACGACGCCAATGGCAAAACAACTTCGGACAGATTTGTGAACCACGAAGAAACAACTAGCGATGCAACAAACAAACAAGACAGCGGAAAAATAGGAACCCTAAAACGAACTAGACAAGAACAAGTACGAGGATATAACGACTTGATACCTCAACCAGCTCTGAAGCCAACTGATACGTTCCTCGGTCAACTCGTTCCGAGACACGTAGCACGATTGCCCAAGGACCTAGAGGGATACTCAACCGTTTGGATTACGGAACCTAGAACCAAGAGGGACGACTCAACTCGATTCAAGGCGGTAGAACGGCGACTCCAATTGAGGTGGTTACTCAAGTAGATAGGCCGGATGAACAACCAAGGACGTCACGCGTGATTGCTCAAATAACCCTTGCCAAGCAAGTAGGAATGTACTCTCGAAATTGTAAGAGAACAAATTGAAATTTTATTATCAAAAGTGTCTAACCTTTGCTGGTACAAAAGGCGCCTTTTTATAGGCTAGAAACCTTTGTGGTCAAGGATTGGCGGCCCACCAACCTAAACTAGAAAAGGAGCTCGATCCACTCTTGAACATGAGTGGGCCGATTGTTTGACTCCAATAACCAATAAACTATTAATTAAAACACGACTAACAAACCAACTAACAACTAATGACTCGATAATGATCAAAACCAACTAACAACTCATACGACTAACAATGCTAACATTCCTAGTGCTCGGCCCAAGTAGCTAAGGCCGCGCTTGATGCTTCCTTGACTTGGATCAATGTGTAGATGCCTTGATTAGCAACTTCCAAGCCTTCAATGTTCCTATGGAAGCCTTGAGTCAAGGCCGCCATCCGTGCACACATCAGTCCCCTCCACTTGAGAAGGATTTGTCCTCAAATCTGGATGGAAATGAATGATACTAGCAAGAGTTGGAGTACGAAACCTCAAATCTAATGCCACCACATATTGGCCCTCTTAGATTGAATGATACTTGCATACGTCATGATTATTATAATGCGGTGCACATGTCTCTTGGTCAGTTTGAAAATGCTCACAGCCAGCCAAGAAAAACTCATGGCTTTACTCCAATGACTCCTCGAAGATAACGCATATAGCTTCGGTTACATCTTTTTGGATCCTCCAAAATGCAACTGATATAATGAAGAACACTTTGAACACGTTCAACTGCATTAGACTGATCATCACTTGGAACACTTGTTGCAAAAGGGTAAGAAGGCATAGGACAAGATTCAAGCGCAAGAACCCCCATTGAAACTCCATTACTCCTCCCAACAAGCAAAACAGACTCATGGGTGAAGTTAAATACCAATGGATCGTAAAGGGATACAACACTTAAGAGGCAAACTTCATGAAGATTCTGATACTCACCAATGGAGTTAGGAATGGAGCATGCCATGATCAACTCAATCTCTCCTTGCTTAACCTGCGACAAAGCAACTACTCCCGAAGGCAATGCCCTATCGAGTTCATCAACATTCAAGAGTACATGTTTGCAAATCATGAGTAATACAGGCTGATCAGAATTCACACATTTCCTAACTTCCTTAGCCTTGATTATCATGTTTTGCTTCCTAGTGCTTGATTTAATCAGTGTATGACCCTTGGCCGAATGCTCATTTGTGGAAGTGGAGCAATTTCCAGATTCGGCCGTCTTTTGTTTCCTCTTTTGTCGGTCTAAGTCACATTCTCGTTCCATTGTGCAAGAGAGTGTACTTATTAGATCTACCATCAAAAGTGACATGCTTATCAAATTGCCAGGGTCTTCCTAAAATTACATGGGTAGCATGCATGGGGACAACATCACAAACAACTTCGTCAATGTGGTTGCCAATGGAGAAAGGAAGACGTACCTGTTTGTAGACACGTACTTCACCATCTTCGCTTAGCCATTGTAGTCGGTACGGGTGTGGATGTCTAGTCGTTGGAAGTCCCAAGCTCTCTACCATGGGCAAACTTGCTACATTGGTGCAACTACTACCATCAATGATGAGACTGCACACTTTGTCACTTCCAACTCCCGAAAGAACAATTCGGTTGGAAACCTTTTGTACGGTTGGAAGGTAGGCTATTAAAGACCCACCCACGTTAGCCTTAACTTGCAAGCACAAGGTCAAGCTCGGATTTTCTGTTCAAACACACCCAAGGCAGTTTCGGATGTTTGTTCAAGACAATAGCAACTAGATGGAATCTCAACAACGTGACGCAATCAACCCTCCTCAGGCTCCCCCCCCAATGGGTTACCCAAGATATTCCCTAGATAGAAGCAAAGACTCCAAGAAAGCCTTTCACCAATGCTCGAGAGTACAAGAAATTGTTCGCTAGACGGACGAAACAAATTTCCAAGAATCAAGAGGTTCAAGAACTTCAAGAAGTAGTAGTGGACCGAAACTTTTGAAATTTTTTTTTCCTTTTTGTAGTCTTGGATACAAGATGTAATCCGTGATTGATTTTGGCAATAAACTTCGGACTTTCTTTCTTGTTTTTCGTTTCTTTTTTTTTTTTGACTTATACGAACAACACAACACAAGCTTGGCCGATTGGACTATTTTCCGGATTTGGTTCAGCCAATTCACACGCACAAGGAATCTTCAAGAACTTCAAGATCCTTCAAGAACTTTCAAGGAAGTTATCAAGAACTTCAAGAATTTCAAGATTGTGGTCGAGAAACTCAAGATTCTTGTAGGTTCTCTCAAGATTCACAAATACCAACAAGTTTCACCACAATTCAGATTTGAAAAACCAAGTAAACAAGTTGGATAACTCAAAACAATGATACCAGAAATTATGGACAGCAATAGACAAGCCAACGATGGAATTCAAGGCACTATGGACGGAACTAGAAGACGCACTTGGACAGATTTGTGGACACAATTATGGGGAGATTCAAGACAACGAACCAACACAAGAACGGACAGAATATTGACGACTCGCGACAGGGTACAAACACTGACAGAAATTCGGCGCAACAAGGGAATAAACTCGGACAGATTTGACACATAAGTAAAATCCAACTACGGCCCGATTGCAAAACACAATGATTGAACACAAAACGGACAGAAATTGACGACGCCAATGGCAAAACAACTTCGGACAGATTTGTGAACCACGAAGAAACAACTAGCGATGCAACAAACAAACAAGACAGCGGAAAAATAGGAACCCTAAAACGAACTAGACAAGAACAAGTACGAGGATATAACGACTTGATACCTCAACCAGCTCTGAAGCCAACTGATACGTTCCTCGGTCAACTCGTTCCGAGACACGTAGCACGATTGCCCAAGGACCTAGAGGGATACTCAACCGTTTGGATTACGGAACCTAGAACCAAGAGGGACGACTCAACTCGATTCAAGGCGGTAGAACGGCGACTCCAATTGAGGTGGTTACTCAAGTAGATAGGCCGGATGAACAACCAAGGACGTCACGCGTGATTGCTCAAATAACCCTTGCCAAGCAAGTAGGAATGTACTCTCGAAATTGTAAGAGAACAAATTGAAATTTTATTATCAAAAGTGTCTAACCTTTGCTGGTACAAAAGGCGCCTTTTTATAGGCTAGAAACCTTTGTGGTCAAGGATTGGCGGCCCACCAACCTAAACTAGAAAAGGAGCTCGATCCACTCTTGAACATGAGTGGGCCGATTGTTTGACTCCAATAACCAATAAACTATTAATTAAAACACGACTAACAAACCAACTAACAACTAATGACTCGATAATGATCAAAACCAACTAACAACTCATACGACTAACAATGCTAACATTCCTAGTGCTCGGCCCAAGTAGCTAAGGCCGCGCTTGATGCTTCCTTGACTTGGATCAATGTGTAGATGCCTTGATTAGCAACTTCCAAGCCTTCAATGTTCCTATGGAAGCCTTGAGTCAAGGCCGCCATCCGTGCACACATCAGTCCCCTCCACTTGAGAAGGATTTGTCCTCAAATCTGGATGGAAATGAATGATACTAGCAAGAGTTGGAGTACGAAACCTCAAATCTAATGCCACCACATATTGGCCCTCTTAGATTGAATGATACTTGCATACGTCATGATTATTATAATGCGGTGCACATGTCTCTTGGTCAGTTTGAAAATGCTCACAGCCAGCCAAGAAAAACTCATGGCTTTACTCCAATGACTCCTCGAAGATAACGCATATAGCTTCGGTTACATCTTTTTGGATCCTCCAAAATGCAACTGATATAATGAAGAACACTTTGAACACGTTCAACTGCATTAGACTGATCATCACTTGGAACACTTGTTGCAAAAGGGTAAGAAGGCATAGGACAAGATTCAAGCGCAAGAACCCCCATTGAAACTCCATTACTCCTCCCAACAAGCAAAACAGACTCATGGGTGAAGTTAAATACCAATGGATCGTAAAGGGATACAACACTTAAGAGGCAAACTTCATGAAGATTCTGATACTCACCAATGGAGTTAGGAATGGAGCATGCCATGATCAACTCAATCTCTCCTTGCTTAACCTGCGACAAAGCAACTACTCCCGAAGGCAATGCCCTATCGAGTTCATCAACATTCAAGAGTACATGTTTGCAAATCATGAGTAATACAGGCTGATCAGAATTCACACATTTCCTAACTTCCTTAGCCTTGATTATCATGTTTTGCTTCCTAGTGCTTGATTTAATCAGTGTATGACCCTTGGCCGAATGCTCATTTGTGGAAGTGGAGCAATTTCCAGATTCGGCCGTCTTTTGTTTCCTCTTTTGTCGGTCTAAGTCACATTCTCGTTCCATTGTGCAAGAGAGTGTACTTATTAGATCTACCATCAAAAGTGACATGCTTATCAAATTGCCAGGGTCTTCCTAAAATTACATGGGTAGCATGCATGGGGACAACATCACAAACAACTTCGTCAATGTGGTTGCCAATGGAGAAAGGAAGACGTACCTGTTTGTAGACACGTACTTCACCATCTTCGCTTAGCCATTGTAGTCGGTACGGGTGTGGATGTCTAGTCGTTGGAAGTCCCAAGCTCTCTACCATGGGCAAACTTGCTACATTGGTGCAACTACTACCATCAATGATGAGACTGCACACTTTGTCACTTCCAACTCCCGAAAGAACAATTCGGTTGGAAACCTTTTGTACGGTTGGAAGGTAGGCTATTAAAGACCCACCCACGTTAGCCTTAACTTGCAAGCACAAGGTCAAGCTCGGATTTTCTGTTCAAACACACCCAAGGCAGTTTCGGATGTTTGTTCAAGACAATAGCAACTAGATGGAATCTCAACAACGTGACGCAATCAACCCTCCTCAGGCTCCCCCCCCAATGGGTTACCCAAGATATTCCCTAGATAGAAGCAAAGACTCCAAGAAAGCCTTTCACCAATGCTCGAGAGTACAAGAAATTGTTCGCTAGACGGACGAAACAAATTTCCAAGAATCAAGAGGTTCAAGAACTTCAAGAAGTAGTAGTGGACCGAAACTTTTGAAATTTTTTTTTCCTTTTTGTAGTCTTGGATACAAGATGTAATCCGTGATTGATTTTGGCAATAAACTTCGGACTTTCTTTCTTGTTTTTCGTTTCTTTTTTTTTTTTGACTTATACGAACAACACAACACAAGCTTGGCCGATTGGACTATTTTCCGGATTTGGTTCAGCCAATTCACACGCACAAGGAATCTTCAAGAACTTCAAGATCCTTCAAGAACTTTCAAGGAAGTTATCAAGAACTTCAAGAATTTCAAGATTGTGGTCGAGAAACTCAAGATTCTTGTAGGTTCTCTCAAGATTCACAAATACCAACAAGTTTCACCACAATTCAGATTTGAAAAACCAAGTAAACAAGTTGGATAACTCAAAACAATGATACCAGAAATTATGGACAGCAATAGACAAGCCAACGATGGAATTCAAGGCACTATGGACGGAACTAGAAGACGCACTTGGACAGATTTGTGGACACAATTATGGGGAGATTCAAGACAACGAACCAACACAAGAACGGACAGAATATTGACGACTCGCGACAGGGTACAAACACTGACAGAAATTCGGCGCAACAAGGGAATAAACTCGGACAGATTTGACACATAAGTAAAATCCAACTACGGCCCGATTGCAAAACACAATGATTGAACACAAAACGGACAGAAATTGACGACGCCAATGGCAAAACAACTTCGGACAGATTTGTGAACCACGAAGAAACAACTAGCGATGCAACAAACAAACAAGACAGCGGAAAAATAGGAACCCTAAAACGAACTAGACAAGAACAAGTACGAGGATATAACGACTTGATACCTCAACCAGCTCTGAAGCCAACTGATACGTTCCTCGGTCAACTCGTTCCGAGACACGTAGCACGATTGCCCAAGGACCTAGAGGGATACTCAACCGTTTGGATTACGGAACCTAGAACCAAGAGGGACGACTCAACTCGATTCAAGGCGGTAGAACGGCGACTCCAATTGAGGTGGTTACTCAAGTAGATAGGCCGGATGAACAACCAAGGACGTCACGCGTGATTGCTCAAATAACCCTTGCCAAGCAAGTAGGAATGTACTCTCGAAATTGTAAGAGAACAAATTGAAATTTTATTATCAAAAGTGTCTAACCTTTGCTGGTACAAAAGGCGCCTTTTTATAGGCTAGAAACCTTTGTGGTCAAGGATTGGCGGCCCACCAACCTAAACTAGAAAAGGAGCTCGATCCACTCTTGAACATGAGTGGGCCGATTGTTTGACTCCAATAACCAATAAACTATTAATTAAAACACGACTAACAAACCAACTAACAACTAATGACTCGATAATGATCAAAACCAACTAACAACTCATACGACTAACAATGCTAACATTCCTAGTGCTCGGCCCAAGTAGCTAAGGCCGCGCTTGATGCTTCCTTGACTTGGATCAATGTGTAGATGCCTTGATTAGCAACTTCCAAGCCTTCAATGTTCCTATGGAAGCCTTGAGTCAAGGCCGCCATCCGTGCACACATCAGTCCCCTCCACTTGAGAAGGATTTGTCCTCAAATCTGGATGGAAATGAATGATACTAGCAAGAGTTGGAGTACGAAACCTCAAATCTAATGCCACCACATATTGGCCCTCTTAGATTGAATGATACTTGCATACGTCATGATTATTATAATGCGGTGCACATGTCTCTTGGTCAGTTTGAAAATGCTCACAGCCAGCCAAGAAAAACTCATGGCTTTACTCCAATGACTCCTCGAAGATAACGCATATAGCTTCGGTTACATCTTTTTGGATCCTCCAAAATGCAACTGATATAATGAAGAACACTTTGAACACGTTCAACTGCATTAGACTGATCATCACTTGGAACACTTGTTGCAAAAGGGTAAGAAGGCATAGGACAAGATTCAAGCGCAAGAACCCCCATTGAAACTCCATTACTCCTCCCAACAAGCAAAACAGACTCATGGGTGAAGTTAAATACCAATGGATCGTAAAGGGATACAACACTTAAGAGGCAAACTTCATGAAGATTCTGATACTCACCAATGGAGTTAGGAATGGAGCATGCCATGATCAACTCAATCTCTCCTTGCTTAACCTGCGACAAAGCAACTACTCCCGAAGGCAATGCCCTATCGAGTTCATCAACATTCAAGAGTACATGTTTGCAAATCATGAGTAATACAGGCTGATCAGAATTCACACATTTCCTAACTTCCTTAGCCTTGATTATCATGTTTTGCTTCCTAGTGCTTGATTTAATCAGTGTATGACCCTTGGCCGAATGCTCATTTGTGGAAGTGGAGCAATTTCCAGATTCGGCCGTCTTTTGTTTCCTCTTTTGTCGGTCTAAGTCACATTCTCGTTCCATTGTGCAAGAGAGTGTACTTATTAGATCTACCATCAAAAGTGACATGCTTATCAAATTGCCAGGGTCTTCCTAAAATTACATGGGTAGCATGCATGGGGACAACATCACAAACAACTTCGTCAATGTGGTTGCCAATGGAGAAAGGAAGACGTACCTGTTTGTAGACACGTACTTCACCATCTTCGCTTAGCCATTGTAGTCGGTACGGGTGTGGATGTCTAGTCGTTGGAAGTCCCAAGCTCTCTACCATGGGCAAACTTGCTACATTGGTGCAACTACTACCATCAATGATGAGACTGCACACTTTGTCACTTCCAACTCCCGAAAGAACAATTCGGTTGGAAACCTTTTGTACGGTTGGAAGGTAGGCTATTAAAGACCCACCCACGTTAGCCTTAACTTGCAAGCACAAGGTCAAGCTCGGATTTTCTGTTCAAACACACCCAAGGCAGTTTCGGATGTTTGTTCAAGACAATAGCAACTAGATGGAATCTCAACAACGTGACGCAATCAACCCTCCTCAGGCTCCCCCCCCAATGGGTTACCCAAGATATTCCCTAGATAGAAGCAAAGACTCCAAGAAAGCCTTTCACCAATGCTCGAGAGTACAAGAAATTGTTCGCTAGACGGACGAAACAAATTTCCAAGAATCAAGAGGTTCAAGAACTTCAAGAAGTAGTAGTGGACCGAAACTTTTGAAATTTTTTTTTCCTTTTTGTAGTCTTGGATACAAGATGTAATCCGTGATTGATTTTGGCAATAAACTTCGGACTTTCTTTCTTGTTTTTCGTTTCTTTTTTTTTTTTGACTTATACGAACAACACAACACAAGCTTGGCCGATTGGACTATTTTCCGGATTTGGTTCAGCCAATTCACACGCACAAGGAATCTTCAAGAACTTCAAGATCCTTCAAGAACTTTCAAGGAAGTTATCAAGAACTTCAAGAATTTCAAGATTGTGGTCGAGAAACTCAAGATTCTTGTAGGTTCTCTCAAGATTCACAAATACCAACAAGTTTCACCACAATTCAGATTTGAAAAACCAAGTAAACAAGTTGGATAACTCAAAACAATGATACCAGAAATTATGGACAGCAATAGACAAGCCAACGATGGAATTCAAGGCACTATGGACGGAACTAGAAGACGCACTTGGACAGATTTGTGGACACAATTATGGGGAGATTCAAGACAACGAACCAACACAAGAACGGACAGAATATTGACGACTCGCGACAGGGTACAAACACTGACAGAAATTCGGCGCAACAAGGGAATAAACTCGGACAGATTTGACACATAAGTAAAATCCAACTACGGCCCGATTGCAAAACACAATGATTGAACACAAAACGGACAGAAATTGACGACGCCAATGGCAAAACAACTTCGGACAGATTTGTGAACCACGAAGAAACAACTAGCGATGCAACAAACAAACAAGACAGCGGAAAAATAGGAACCCTAAAACGAACTAGACAAGAACAAGTACGAGGATATAACGACTTGATACCTCAACCAGCTCTGAAGCCAACTGATACGTTCCTCGGTCAACTCGTTCCGAGACACGTAGCACGATTGCCCAAGGACCTAGAGGGATACTCAACCGTTTGGATTACGGAACCTAGAACCAAGAGGGACGACTCAACTCGATTCAAGGCGGTAGAACGGCGACTCCAATTGAGGTGGTTACTCAAGTAGATAGGCCGGATGAACAACCAAGGACGTCACGCGTGATTGCTCAAATAACCCTTGCCAAGCAAGTAGGAATGTACTCTCGAAATTGTAAGAGAACAAATTGAAATTTTATTATCAAAAGTGTCTAACCTTTGCTGGTACAAAAGGCGCCTTTTTATAGGCTAGAAACCTTTGTGGTCAAGGATTGGCGGCCCACCAACCTAAACTAGAAAAGGAGCTCGATCCACTCTTGAACATGAGTGGGCCGATTGTTTGACTCCAATAACCAATAAACTATTAATTAAAACACGACTAACAAACCAACTAACAACTAATGACTCGATAATGATCAAAACCAACTAACAACTCATACGACTAACAATGCTAACATTCCTAGTGCTCGGCCCAAGTAGCTAAGGCCGCGCTTGATGCTTCCTTGACTTGGATCAATGTGTAGATGCCTTGATTAGCAACTTCCAAGCCTTCAATGTTCCTATGGAAGCCTTGAGTCAAGGCCGCCATCCGTGCACACATCAGTCCCCTCCACTTGAGAAGGATTTGTCCTCAAATCTGGATGGAAATGAATGATACTAGCAAGAGTTGGAGTACGAAACCTCAAATCTAATGCCACCACATATTGGCCCACTTAGATTGAATGATACTTGCATACGTCATGATTATTATAATGCGGTGCACATGTCTCTTGGTCAGTTTGAAAATGCTCACAGCCAGCCAAGAAAAACTCATGGCTTTACTCCAATGACTCCTCGAAGATAACGCATATAGCTTCGGTTACATCTTTTTGGATCCTCCAAAATGCAACTGATATAATGAAGAACACTTTGAACACGTTCAACTGCATTAGACTGATCATCACTTGGAACACTTGTTGCAAAAGGGTAAGAAGGCATAGGACAAGATTCAAGCGCAAGAACCCCCATTGAAACTCCAGTACTCCTCCCAACAAGCAAAACAGACTCATGGGTGAAGTTAAATACCAATGGATCGTAAAGGGATACAACACTTAAGAGGCAAACTTCATGAAGATTCTGATACTCACCAGTGGAGTTAGGGATGGAGCATGCCATGATCAACTCATTCTCTCCTTGCTTAACCTGCGACAAAGCAACTACTCCCGAAGGCAATGCCCTATCGAGTTCATCAACATTCAAGAGTACATGTTTGCAAATCATGAGTAATACAGGCTGATCAGAATTCACACATTTCCTAACTTCCTTAGCCTTGATTATCATGTTTTGCTTCCTAGTGCTTGATTTAATCAGTGTATGACCCTTGGCCGAATGCTCATTTGTGGAAGTGGAGCAATTTCCAGATTCGGCCGTCTTTTGTTTCCTATTTTGTCGGTCTAAGTCACATTCTCGTTCCATTGTGCAAGAGAGTGTACTTATTAGATCTACCATCAAAAGTGACATGCTTATCAAATTGCCAGGGTCTTCCTAAAATTACATGGGTAGCATGCATGGGGACAACATCACAAACAACTTCGTCAATGTGGTTGCCAATGGAGAAAGGAAGACGTACCTGTTTGTAGACACGTACTTCACCATCTTCGCTTAGCCATTGTAGTCGGTACGGGTGTGGATGTCTAGTCGTTGGAAGTCCCAAGCTCTCTACCATGGGCAAACTTGCTACATTGGTGCAACTACTACCATCAATGATGAGACTGCACACTTTGTCACTTCCAACTCCCGAAAGAACAATTCGGTTGGAAACCTTTTGTACGGTTGGAAGGTAGGCTATTAAAGACCCACCCACGTTAGCCTTAACTTGCAAGCACAAGGTCAAGCTCGGATTTTCTGTTCAAACACACCCAAGGAAGGCAGTTTCGGATGTTTGTTCAAGACAATAGCAACTAGATGGAATCTCAACAACGTGACGCAATCAACCCTCCTCAGGCTCCCCCCCCAATGGGTTACCCAAGATATTCCCTAGATAGAAGCAAAGACTCCAAGAAAGCCTTTCACCAATGCTCGAGAGTACAAGAAATTGTTCGCTAGACGGACGAAACAAATTTCCAAGAATCAAGAGGTTCAAGAACTTCAAGAAGTAGTAGTGGACCGAAACTTTTGAAATTTTTTTTTCCTTTTTGTAGTCTTGGATACAAGATGTAATCCGTGATTGATTTTGGCAATAAACTTCGGACTTTCTTTCTTGTTTTTCGTTTTTTTTTTTTTTGACTTATACGAACAACACAACACAAGCTTGGCCGATTGGACTATTTTCCGGATTTGGTTCAGCCAATTCACACGCACAAGGAATCTTCAAGAACTTCAAGATCCTTCAAGAACTTTCAAGGAAGTTATCAAGAACTTCAAGAATTTCAAGATTGTGGTCGAGAAACTCAAGATTCTTGTAGGTTCTCTCAAGATTCACAAATACCAACAAGTTTCACCACAATTCAGATTTGAAAAACCAAGTAAACAAGTTGGCTAACTCAAAACAATGATACCAGAAATTATGGACAGCAATAGACAAGCCAACGATGGAACACAAGACAGAATTTCAAGGCACTATGGACGGAACTAGAAGACGCACTTGGACAGATTTGTGGACACAATTATGGGGAGATTCAAGACAACGAACCAACACAAGAACGGACAGAATATTGACGACTCGCGACAGGGTACAAACACTGACAGAAATTCGGCGCAACAAGGGAATAAACTCGGACAGATTTGACACATAAGTAAAATCCAACTACGGCCCGATTGCAAAACACAATGATTGAACACAAAACGGACAGAAATTGACGACGCCAATGGCAAAACAACTTCGGACAGATTTGTGAACAACGAAGAAACAACTAGCGATGCAACAAACAAACAAGACAGCGGAAAAATAGGAACCCTAAAACGAACTAGACAAGAACAAGTACGAGGATATAACGACTTGATACCTCAACCAGCTCTGAAGCCAACTGATACGTTCCTCGGTCAACTCGTTCCGAGACACGTAGCACGATTGCCCAAGGACCTAGAGGGATACTCAACCGTTTGGATTACGGAACCTAGAACCAAGAGGGACGACTCAACTCGATTCAAGGCGGTAGAACGGCGACTCCAATTGAGGTGGTTACTCAAGTAGATAGGCCGGATGAACAACCAAGGACGTCACGCGTGATTGCTCAAATAACCCTTGCCAAGCAAGTAGGAATGTACTCTCGAAATTGTAAGAGAACAAATTGAAATTTTATTATCAAAAGTGTCTAACCTTTGCTGGTACAAAAGGCGCCTTTTTATAGGCTAGAAACCTTTGTGGTCAAGGATTGGCGGCCCACCAACCTAAACTAGAAAAGGAGCTCGATCCACTCTTGAACATGAGTGGGCCGATTGTTTGACTCCAATAACCAATAAACTATTAATTAAAACACGACTAACAAACCAACTAACAACTAATGACTCGATAATGATCAAAACCAACTAACAACTCATACGACTAACAATGCTAACATTCCTAGTGCTCGGCCCAAGTAGCTAAGGCCGCGCTTGATGCTTCCTTGACTTGGATCAATGTGTAGATGCCTTGATTAGCAACTTCCAAGCCTTCAATGTTCCTATGGAAGCCTTGAGTCAAGGCCGCCATCCGTGCACACATCAGTCCCCTCCACTTGAGAAGGATTTGTCCTCAAATCTGGATGGAAATGAATGATACTAGCAAGAGTTGGAGTACGAAACCTCAAATCTAATGCCACCACATATTGGCCCACTTAGATTGAATGATACTTGCATACGTCATGATTATTATAATGCGGTGCACATGTCTCTTGGTCAGTTTGAAAATGCTCACAGCCAGCCAAGAAAAACTCATGGCTTTACTCCAATGACTCCTCGAAGATAACGCATATAGCTTCGGTTACATCTTTTTGGATCCTCCAAAATGCAACTGATATAATGAAGAACACTTTGAACACGTTCAACTGCATTAGACTGATCATCACTTGGAACACTTGTTGCAAAAGGGTAAGAAGGCATAGGACAAGATTCAAGCGCAAGAACCCCCATTGAAACTCCAGTACTCCTCCCAACAAGCAAAACAGACTCATGGGTGAAGTTAAATACCAATGGATCGTAAAGGGATACAACACTTAAGAGGCAAACTTCATGAAGATTCTGATACTCACCAGTGGAGTTAGGGATGGAGCATGCCATGATCAACTCATTCTCTCCTTGCTTAACCTGCGACAAAGCAACTACTCCCGAAGGCAATGCCCTATCGAGTTCATCAACATTCAAGAGTACATGTTTGCAAATCATGAGTAATACAGGCTGATCAGAATTCACACATTTCCTAACTTCCTTAGCCTTGATTATCATGTTTTGCTTCCTAGTGCTTGATTTAATCAGTGTATGACCCTTGGCCGAATGCTCATTTGTGGAAGTGGAGCAATTTCCAGATTCGGCCGTCTTTTGTTTCCTATTTTGTCGGTCTAAGTCACATTCTCGTTCCATTGTGCAAGAGAGTGTACTTATTAGATCTACCATCAAAAGTGACATGCTTATCAAATTGCCAGGGTCTTCCTAAAATTACATGGGTAGCATGCATGGGGACAACATCACAAACAACTTCGTCAATGTGGTTGCCAATGGAGAAAGGAAGACGTACCTGTTTGTAGACACGTACTTCACCATCTTCGCTTAGCCATTGTAGTCGGTACGGGTGTGGATGTCTAGTCGTTGGAAGTCCCAAGCTCTCTACCATGGGCAAACTTGCTACATTGGTGCAACTACTACCATCAATGATGAGACTGCACACTTTGTCACTTCCAACTCCCGAAAGAACAATTCGGTTGGAAACCTTTTGTACGGTTGGAAGGTAGGCTATTAAAGACCCACCCACGTTAGCCTTAACTTGCAAGCACAAGGTCAAGCTCGGATTTTCTGTTCAAACACACCCAAGGAAGGCAGTTTCGGATGTTTGTTCAAGACAATAGCAACTAGATGGAATCTCAACAACGTGACGCAATCAACCCTCCTCAGGCTCCCCCCCCAATGGGTTACCCAAGATATTCCCTAGATAGAAGCAAAGACTCCAAGAAAGCCTTTCACCAATGCTCGAGAGTACAAGAAATTGTTCGCTAGACGGACGAAACAAATTTCCAAGAATCAAGAGGTTCAAGAACTTCAAGAAGTAGTAGTGGACCGAAACTTTTGAAATTTTTTTTTCCTTTTTGTAGTCTTGGATACAAGATGTAATCCGTGATTGATTTTGGCAATAAACTTCGGACTTTCTTTCTTGTTTTTCGTTTTTTTTTTTTTTTTGACTTATACGAACAACACAACACAAGCTTGGCCGATTGGACTATTTTCCGGATTTGGTTCAGCCAATTCACACGCACAAGGAATCTTCAAGAACTTCAAGATCCTTCAAGAACTTTCAAGGAAGTTATCAAGAACTTCAAGAATTTCAAGATTGTGGTCGAGAAACTCAAGATTCTTGTAGGTTCTCTCAAGATTCACAAATACCAACAAGTTTCACCACAATTCAGATTTGAAAAACCAAGTAAACAAGTTGGCTAACTCAAAACAATGATAGCAGAAATTATGGACAGCAATAGACAAGCCAACGATGGAACACAAGACAGAATTTCAAGGCACTATGGACGGAACTAGAAGACGCACTTGGACAGATTTGTGGACACAATTATGGGGAGATTCAAGACAACGAACCAACACAAGAACGGACAGAATATTGACGACTCGCGACAGGGTACAAACACGGACAGAAATTCGGCGCAACAAGGGAATAAACTCGGACAGATTTGACACATAAGTAAAATCCAACTACGGCCCGATTGCAAAACACAATGATTGAACACAAAACGGACAGAAATTGACGACGCCAATGGCAAAACAACTTCGGACAGATTTGTGAACCACGAAGAAACAACTAGCGATGCAACAAACAAACAAGACAGCGGAAAAATAGGAACCCTAAAACGAACTAGACAAGAACAAGTACGAGGATATAACGACTTGATACCTCAACCAGCTCTGAAGCCAACTGATACGTTCCTCGGTCAACTCGTTCCGAGACACGTAGCACGATTGCCCAAGGACCTAGAGGGATACTCAACCGTTTGGATTACGGAACCTAGAACCAAGAGGGACGACTCAACTCGATTCAAGGCGGTAGAACGGCGACTCCAATTGAGGTGGTTACTCAAGTAGATAGGCCGGATGAACAACCAAGGACGTCACGCGTGATTGCTCAAATAACCCTTGCCAAGCAAGTAGGAATGTACTCTCGAAATTGTAAGAGAACAAATTGAAATTTTATTATCAAAAGTGTCTAACCTTTGCTGGTACAAAAGGCGCCTTTTTATAGGCTAGAAACCTTTGTGGTCAAGGATTGGCGGCCCACCAACCTAAACTAGAAAAGGAGCTCGATCCACTCTTGAACATGAGTGGGCCGATTGTTTGACTCCAATAACCAATAAACTATTAATTAAAACACGACTAACAAACCAACTAACAACTAATGACTCGATAATGATCAAAACCAACTAACAACTCATACGACTAACAATGCTAACATTCCTAGTGCTCGGCCCAAGTAGCTAAGGCCGCGCTTGATGCTTCCTTGACTTGGATCAATGTGTAGATGCCTTGATTAGCAACTTCCAAGCCTTCAATGTTCCTATGGAAGCCTTGAGTCAAGGCCGCCATCCGTGCACACATCAGTCCCCTCCACTTGAGAAGGATTTGTCCTCAAATCTGGATGGAAATGAATGATACTAGCAAGAGTTGGAGTACGAAACCTCAAATCTAATGCCACCACATATTGGCCCACTTAGATTGAATGATACTTGCATACGTCATGATTATTATAATGCGGTGCACATGTCTCTTGGTCAGTTTGAAAATGCTCACAGCCAGCCAAGAAAAACTCATGGCTTTACTCCAATGACTCCTCGAAGATAACGCATATAGCTTCGGTTACATCTTTTTGGATCCTCCAAAATGCAACTGATATAATGAAGAACACTTTGAACACGTTCAACTGCATTAGACTGATCATCACTTGGAACACTTGTTGCAAAAGGGTAAGAAGGCATAGGACAAGATTCAAGCGCAAGAACCCCCATTGAAACTCCAGTACTCCTCCCAACAAGCAAAACAGACTCATGGGTGAAGTTAAATACCAATGGATCGTAAAGGGATACAACACTTAAGAGGCAAACTTCATGAAGATTCTGATACTCACCAGTGGAGTTAGGGATGGAGCATGCCATGATCAACTCATTCTCTCCTTGCTTAACCTGCGACAAAGCAACTACTCCCGAAGGCAATGCCCTATCGAGTTCATCAACATTCAAGAGTACATGTTTGCAAATCATGAGTAATACAGGCTGATCAGAATTCACACATTTCCTAACTTCCTTAGCCTTGATTATCATGTTTTGCTTCCTAGTGCTTGATTTAATCAGTGTATGACCCTTGGCCGAATGCTCATTTGTGGAAGTGGAGCAATTTCCAGATTCGGCCGTCTTTTGTTTCCTATTTTGTCGGTCTAAGTCACATTCTCGTTCCATTGTGCAAGAGAGTGTACTTATTAGATCTACCATCAAAAGTGACATGCTTATCAAATTGCCAGGGTCTTCCTAAAATTACATGGGTAGCATGCATGGGGACAACATCACAAACAACTTCGTCAATGTGGTTGCCAATGGAGAAAGGAAGACGTACCTGTTTGTAGACACGTACTTCACCATCTTCGCTTAGCCATTGTAGTCGGTACGGGTGTGGATGTCTAGTCGTTGGAAGTCCCAAGCTCTCTACCATGGGCAAACTTGCTACATTGGTGCAACTACTACCATCAATGATGAGACTGCACACTTTGTCACTTCCAACTCCCGAAAGAACAATTCGGTTGGAAACCTTTTGTACGGTTGGAAGGTAGGCTATTAAAGACCCACCCACGTTAGCCTTAACTTGCAAGCACAAGGTCAAGCTCGGATTTTCTGTTCAAACACACCCAAGGAAGGCAGTTTCGGATGTTTGTTCAAGACAATAGCAACTAGATGGAATCTCAACAACGTGACGCAATCAACCCTCCTCAGGCTCCCCCCCCAATGGGTTACCCAAGATATTCCCTAGATAGAAGCAAAGACTCCAAGAAAGCCTTTCACCAATGCTCGAGAGTACAAGAAATTGTTCGCTAGACGGACGAAACAAATTTCCAAGAATCAAGAGGTTCAAGAACTTCAAGAAGTAGTAGTGGACCGAAACTTTTGAAATTTTTTTTTCCTTTTTGTAGTCTTGGATACAAGATGTAATCCGTGATTGATTTTGGCAATAAACTTCGGACTTTCTTTCTTGTTTTTCGTTTCTTTTTTTTTTTTTTGACTTATACGAACAACACAACACAAGCTTGGCCGATTGGACTATTTTCCGGATTTGGTTCAGCCAATTCACACGCACAAGGAATCTTCAAGAACTTCAAGATCCTTCAAGAACTTTCAAGGAAGTTATCAAGAACTTCAAGAATTTCAAGATTGTGGTCGAGAAACTCAAGATTCTTGTAGGTTCTCTCAAGATTCACAAATACCAACAAGTTTCACCACAATTCAGATTTGAAAAACCAAGTAAACAAGTTGGCTAACTCAAAACAATGATAGCAGAAATTATGGACAGCAATAGACAAGCCAACGATGGAACACAAGACAGAATTTCAAGGCACTATGGACGGAACTAGAAGACGCACTTGGACAGATTTGTGGACACAATTATGGGGAGATTCAAGACAACGAACCAACACAAGAACGGACAGAATATTGACGACTCGCGACAGGGTACAAACACGGACAGAAATTCGGCGCAACAAGGGAATAAACTCGGACAGATTTGACACATAAGTAAAATCCAACTACGGCCCGATTGCAAAACACAATGATTGAACACAAAACGGACAGAAATTGACGACGCCAATGGCAAAACAACTTCGGACAGATTTGTGAACCACGAAGAAACAACTAGCGATGCAACAAACAAACAAGACAGCGGAAAAATAGGAACCCTAAAACGAACTAGACAAGAACAAGTACGAGGATATAACGACTTGATACCTCAACCAGCTCTGAAGCCAACTGATACGTTCCTCGGTCAACTCGTTCCGAGACACGTAGCACGATTGCCCAAGGACCTAGAGGGATACTCAACCGTTTGGATTACGGAACCTAGAACCAAGAGGGACGACTCAACTCGATTCAAGGCGGTAGAACGGCGACTCCAATTGAGGTGGTTACTCAAGTAGATAGGCCGGATGAACAACCAAGGACGTCACGCGTGATTGCTCAAATAACCCTTGCCAAGCAAGTAGGAATGTACTCTCGAAATTGTAAGAGAACAAATTGAAATTTTATTATCAAAAGTGTCTAACCTTTGCTGGTACAAAAGGCGCCTTTTTATAGGCTAGAAACCTTTGTGGTCAAGGATTGGCGGCCCACCAACCTAAACTAGAAAAGGAGCTCGATCCACTCTTGAACATGAGTGGGCCGATTGTTTGACTCCAATAACCAATAAACTATTAATTAAAACACGACTAACAAACCAACTAACAACTAATGACTCGATAATGATCAAAACCAACTAACAACTCATACGACTAACAATGCTAACATTCCTAGTGCTCGGCCCAAGTAGCTAAGGCCGCGCTTGATGCTTCCTTGACTTGGATCAATGTGTAGATGCCTTGATTAGCAACTTCCAAGCCTTCAATGTTCCTATGGAAGCCTTGAGTCAAGGCCGCCATCCGTGCACACATCAGTCCCCTCCACTTGAGAAGGATTTGTCCTCAAATCTGGATGGAAATGAATGATACTAGCAAGAGTTGGAGTACGAAACCTCAAATCTAATGCCACCACATATTGGCCCACTTAGATTGAATGATACTTGCATACGTCATGATTATTATAATGCGGTGCACATGTCTCTTGGTCAGTTTGAAAATGCTCACAGCCAGCCAAGAAAAACTCATGGCTTTACTCCAATGACTCCTCGAAGATAACGCATATAGCTTCGGTTACATCTTTTTGGATCCTCCAAAATGCAACTGATATAATGAAGAACACTTTGAACACGTTCAACTGCATTAGACTGATCATCACTTGGAACACTTGTTGCAAAAGGGTAAGAAGGCATAGGACAAGATTCAAGCGCAAGAACCCCCATTGAAACTCCAGTACTCCTCCCAACAAGCAAAACAGACTCATGGGTGAAGTTAAATACCAATGGATCGTAAAGGGATACAACACTTAAGAGGCAAACTTCATGAAGATTCTGATACTCACCAGTGGAGTTAGGGATGGAGCATGCCATGATCAACTCATTCTCTCCTTGCTTAACCTGCGACAAAGCAACTACTCCCGAAGGCAATGCCCTATCGAGTTCATCAACATTCAAGAGTACATGTTTGCAAATCATGAGTAATACAGGCTGATCAGAATTCACACATTTCCTAACTTCCTTAGCCTTGATTATCATGTTTTGCTTCCTAGTGCTTGATTTAATCAGTGTATGACCCTTGGCCGAATGCTCATTTGTGGAAGTGGAGCAATTTCCAGATTCGGCCGTCTTTTGTTTCCTATTTTGTCGGTCTAAGTCACATTCTCGTTCCATTGTGCAAGAGAGTGTACTTATTAGATCTACCATCAAAAGTGACATGCTTATCAAATTGCCAGGGTCTTCCTAAAATTACATGGGTAGCATGCATGGGGACAACATCACAAACAACTTCGTCAATGTGGTTGCCAATGGAGAAAGGAAGACGTACCTGTTTGTAGACACGTACTTCACCATCTTCGCTTAGCCATTGTAGTCGGTACGGGTGTGGATGTCTAGTCGTTGGAAGTCCCAAGCTCTCTACCATGGGCAAACTTGCTACATTGGTGCAACTACTACCATCAATGATGAGACTGCACACTTTGTCACTTCCAACTCCCGAAAGAACAATTCGGTTGGAAACCTTTTGTACGGTTGGAAGGTAGGCTATTAAAGACCCACCCACGTTAGCCTTAACTTGCAAGCACAAGGTCAAGCTCGGATTTTCTGTTCAAACACACCCAAGGAAGGCAGTTTCGGATGTTTGTTCAAGACAATAGCAACTAGATGGAATCTCAACAACGTGACGCAATCAACCCTCCTCAGGCTCCCCCCCC
Organism: Coffea arabica; assembly: GCF_036785885.1. Taxonomy (NCBI): domain Eukaryota; kingdom Viridiplantae; phylum Streptophyta; class Magnoliopsida; order Gentianales; family Rubiaceae; genus Coffea; species Coffea arabica. The sequence continues at coordinate 43,748,591 of NC_092313.1, forward strand.
CAATGGGTTACCCAAGATATTCCCTAGATAGAAGCAAAGACTCCAAGAAAGCCTTTCACCAATGCTCGAGAGTACAAGAAATTGTTCGCTAGACGGACGAAACAAATTTCCAAGAATCAAGAGGTTCAAGAACTTCAAGAAGTAGTAGTGGACCGAAACTTTTGAAATTTTTTTTTCCTTTTTGTAGTCTTGGATACAAGATGTAATCCGTGATTGATTTTGGCAATAAACTTCGGACTTTCTTTCTTGTTTTTCGTTTCTTTTTTTGTTTTTTTGACTTATACGAACAACACAACACAAGCTTGGCCGATTGGACTATTTTCCGGATTTGGTTCAGCCAATTCACACGCACAAGGAATCTTCAAGAACTTCAAGATCCTTCAAGAACTTTCAAGGAAGTTATCAAGAACTTCAAGAATTTCAAGATTGTGGTCGAGAAACTCATGATTCTTGTAGGTTCTCTCAAGATTCACAAATACCAACAAGTTTCACCACAATTCAGATTTGAAAAACCAAGTAAACAAGTTGGCTAACTCAAAACAATGATACCAGAAATTATGGACAGCAATAGACAAGCCAACGATGGAACACAAGACAGAATTTCAAGGCACTATGGACGGAACTAGAAGACGCACTTGGACAGATTTGTGGACACAATTATGGGGAGATTCAAGACAACGAACCAACACAAGAACGGACAGAATATTGACGACTCGCGACAGGGTACAAACACGGACAGAAATTCGGCGCAACAAGGGAATAAACTCGGACAGATTTGACACATAAGTAAAATCCAACTACGGCCCGATTGCAAAACACAATGATTGAACACAAAACGGACAGAAATTGACGACGCCAATGGCAAAACAACTTCGGACAGATTTGTGAGCAACGAAGAAACAACTAGCGATGCAACAAACAAACAAGACAGCGGAAAAATAGGAACCCTAAAACGAACTAGACAAGAACAAGTACGAGGATATAACGACTTGATACCTCAACCAGCTCTGAAGCCAACTGATACGTTCCTCGGTCAACTCGTTCCGAGACACGTAGCACGATTGCCCAAGGACCTAGAGGGATACTCAACCGTTTGGATTACGGAACCTAGAACCAAGAGGGACGACTCAACTCGATTCAAGGCGGTAGAACGGCGACTCCAATTGAGGTGGTTACTCAAGTAGATAGGCCGGATGAACAACCAAGGACGTCACGCGTGATTGCTCAAATAACCCTTGCCAAGCAAGTAGGAATGTACTCTCGAAATTGTAAGAGAACAAATTGAAATTTTATTATCAAAAGTGTCTAACCTTTGCTGGTACAAAAGGCGCCTTTTTATAGGCTAGAAACCTTTGTGGTCAAGGATTGGCGGCCCACCAACCTAAACTAGAAAAGGAGCTCGATCCACTCTTGAACATGAGTGGGCCGATTGTTTGACTCCAATAACCAATAAACTATTAATTAAAACACGACTAACAAACCAACTAACAACTAATGACTCGATAATGATCAAAACCAACTAACAACTCATACGACTAACAATGCTAACATTCCTAGTGCTCGGCCCAAGTAGCTAAGGCCGCGCTTGATGCTTCCTTGACTTGGATCAATGTGTAGATGCCTTGATTAGCAACTTCCAAGCCTTCAATGTTCCTATGGAAGCCTTGAGTCAAGGCCGCCATCCGTGCACACATCAGTCCCCTCCACTTGAGAAGGATTTGTCCTCAAATCTGGATGGAAATGAATGATACTAGCAAGAGTTGGAGTACGAAACCTCAAATCTAATGCCACCACATATTGGCCCACTTAGATTGAATGATACTTGCATACGTCATGATTATTATAATGCGGTGCACATGTCTCTTGGTCAGTTTGAAAATGCTCACAGCCAGCCAAGAAAAACTCATGGCTTTACTCCAATGACTCCTCGAAGATAACGCATATAGCTTCGGTTACATCTTTTTGGATCCTCCAAAATGCAACTGATATAATGAAGAACACTTTGAACACGTTCAACTGCATTAGACTGATCATCACTTGGAACACTTGTTGCAAAAGGGTAAGAAGGCATAGGACAAGATTCAAGCGCAAGAACCCCCATTGAAACTCCAGTACTCCTCCCAACAAGCAAAACAGACTCATGGGTGAAGTTAAATACCAATGGATCGTAAAGGGATACAACACTTAAGAGGCAAACTTCATGAAGATTCTGATACTCACCAGTGGAGTTAGGGATGGAGCATGCCATGATCAACTCATTCTCTCCTTGCTTAACCTGCGACAAAGCAACTACTCCCGAAGGCAATGCCCTATCGAGTTCATCAACATTCAAGAGTACATGTTTGCAAATCATGAGTAATACAGGCTGATCAGAATTCACACATTTCCTAACTTCCTTAGCCTTGATTATCATGTTTTGCTTCCTAGTGCTTGATTTAATCAGTGTATGACCCTTGGTCGAATGCTCATTTGTGGAAGTGGAGCAATTTCCAGATTCGGCCGTCTTTTGTTTCCTCTTTTGTCGGTCTAAGTCACATTCTCGTTCCATTGTGCAAGAGAGTGTACTTATTAGATCTACCATCAAAAGTGACATGCTTATCAAATTGCCAGGGTCTTCCTAAAATTACATGGGTAGCATGCATGGGGACAACATCACAAACAACTTCGTCAATGTGGTTGCCAATGGAGAAAGGAAGACGTACCTGTTTGTAGACACGTACTTCACCATCTTCGCTTAGCCATTGTAGTCGGTACGGGTGTGGATGTCTAGTCGTTGGAAGTCCCAAGCTCTCTACCATGGGCAAACTTGCTACATTGGTGCAACTACTACCATCAATGATGAGACTGCACACTTTGTCACTTCCAACTCCCGAAAGAACAATTCGGTTGGAAACCTTTTGTACGGTTGGAAGGTAGGCTATTAAAGACCCACCCACGTTAGCCTTAACTTGCAAGCACAAGGTCAAGCTCGGATTTTCTGTTCAAACACACCCAAGGAAGGCAGTTTCGGATGTTTGTTCAAGACAATAGCAACTAGATGGAATCTCAACAACGTGACGCAATCAACCCTCCTCAGGCTCCCCCCCCAATGGGTTACCCAAGATATTCCCTAGATAGAAGCAAAGACTCCAAGAAAGCCTTTCACCAATGCTCGAGAGTACAAGAAATTGTTCGCTAGACGGACGAAACAAATTTCCAAGAATCAAGAGGTTCAAGAACTTCAAGAAGTAGTAGTGGACCGAAACTTTTGAAATTTTTTTTTCCTTTTTGTAGTCTTGGATACAAGATGTAATCCGTGATTGATTTTGGCAATAAACTTCGGACTTTCTTTCTTGTTTTTCGTTTCTTTTTTTTTTTTTTGACTTGTACGAACAACACAACACAAGCTTGGCCGATTGGACTATTTTCCGGATTTGGTTCAGCCAATTCACACGCACAAGGAATCTTCAAGAACTTCAAGATCCTTCAAGAACTTTCAAGGAAGTTATCAAGAACTTCAAGAATTTCAAGATTGTGGTCGAGAAACTCAAGATTCTTGTAGGTTCTCTCAAGATTCACAAATACCAACAAGTTTCACCACAATTCAGATTTGAAAAACCAAGTAAACAAGTTGGATAACTCAAAACAATGATACCAGAAATTATGGACAGCAATAGACAAGCCAACGATGGAATTCAAGGCACTATGGACGGAACTAGAAGACGCACTTGGACAGATTTGTGGACACAATTATGGGGAGATTCAAGACAACGAACCAACACAAGAACGGACAGAATATTGACGACTCGCGACAGGGTACAAACACTGACAGAAATTCGGCGCAACAAGGGAATAAACTCGGACAGATTTGACACATAAGTAAAATCCAACTACGGCCCGATTGCAAAACACAATGATTGAACACAAAACGGACAGAAATTGACGACGCCAATGGCAAAACAACTTCGGACAGATTTGTGAACCACGAAGAAACAACTAGCGATGCAACAAACAAACAAGACAGCGGAAAAATAGGAACCCTAAAACGAACTAGACAAGAACAAGTACGAGGATATAACGACTTGATACCTCAACCAGCTCTGAAGCCAACTGATACGTTCCTCGGTCAACTCGTTCCGAGACACGTAGCACGATTGCCCAAGGACCTAGAGGGATACTCAACCGTTTGGATTACGGAACCTAGAACCAAGAGGGACGACTCAACTCGATTCAAGGCGGTAGAACGGCGACTCCAATTGAGGTGGTTACTCAAGTAGATAGGCCGGATGAACAACCAAGGACGTCACGCGTGATTGCTCAAATAACCCTTGCCAAGCAAGTAGGAATGTACTCTCGAAATTGTAAGAGAACAAATTGAAATTTTATTATCAAAAGTGTCTAACCTTTGCTGGTACAAAAGGCGCCTTTTTATAGGCTAGAAACCTTTGTGGTCAAGGATTGGCGGCCCACCAACCTAAACTAGAAAAGGAGCTCGATCCACTCTTGAACATGAGTGGGCCGATTGTTTGACTCCAATAACCAATAAACTATTAATTAAAACACGACTAACAAACCAACTAACAACTAATGACTCGATAATGATCAAAACCAACTAACAACTCATACGACTAACAATGCTAACATTCCTAGTGCTCGGCCCAAGTAGCTAAGGCCGCGCTTGATGCTTCCTTGACTTGGATCAATGTGTAGATGCCTTGATTAGCAACTTCCAAGCCTTCAATGTTCCTATGGAAGCCTTGAGTCAAGGCCGCCATCCGTGCACACATCAGTCCCCTCCACTTGAGAAGGATTTGTCCTCAAATCTGGATGGAAATGAATGATACTAGCAAGAGTTGGAGTACGAAACCTCAAATCTAATGCCACCACATATTGGCCCTCTTAGATTGAATGATACTTGCATACGTCATGATTATTATAATGCGGTGCACATGTCTCTTGGTCAGTTTGAAAATGCTCACAGCCAGCCAAGAAAAACTCATGGCTTTACTCCAATGACTCCTCGAAGATAACGCATATAGCTTCGGTTACATCTTTTTGGATCCTCCAAAATGCAACTGATATAATGAAGAACACTTTGAACACGTTCAACTGCATTAGACTGATCATCACTTGGAACACTTGTTGCAAAAGGATAAGAAGGCATAGGACAAGATTCAAGCGCAAGAACCCCCATTGAAACTCCATTACTCCTCCCAACAAGCAAAACAGACTCATGGGTGAAGTTAAATACCAATGGATCGTAAAGGGATACAACACTTAAGAGGCAAACTTCATGAAGATTCTGATACTCACCAATGGAGTTAGGAATGGAGCATGCCATGATCAACTCAATCTCTCCTTGCTTAACCTGCGACAAAGCAACTACTCCCGAAGGCAATGCCCTATCGAGTTCATCAACATTCAAGAGTACATGTTTGCAAATCATGAGTAATACAGGCTGATCAGAATTCACACATTTCCTAACTTCCTTAGCCTTGATTATCATGTTTTGCTTCCTAGTGCTTGATTTAATCAGTGTATGACCCTTGGCCGAATGCTCATTTGTGGAAGTGGAGCAATTTCCAGATTCGGCCGTCTTTTGTTTCCTCTTTTGTCGGTCTAAGTCACATTCTCGTTCCATTGTGCAAGAGAGTGTACTTATTAGATCTACCATCAAAAGTGACATGCTTATCAAATTGCCAGGGTCTTCCTAAAATTACATGGGTAGCATGCATGGGGACAACATCACAAACAACTTCGTCAATGTGGTTGCCAATGGAGAAAGGAAGACGTACCTGTTTGTAGACACGTACTTCACCATCTTCGCTTAGCCATTGTAGTCGGTACGGGTGTGGATGTCTAGTCGTTGGAAGTCCCAAGCTCTCTACCATGGGCAAACTTGCTACATTGGTGCAACTACTACCATCAATGATGAGACTGCACACTTTGTCACTTCCAACTCCCGAAAGAACAATTCGGTTGGAAACCTTTTGTACGGTTGGAAGGTAGGCTATTAAAGACCCACCCACGTTAGCCTTAACTTGCAAGCACAAGGTCAAGCTCGGATTTTCTGTTCAAACACACCCAAGGCAGTTTCGGATGTTTGTTCAAGACAATAGCAACTAGATGGAATCTCAACAACGTGACGCAATCAACCCTCCTCAGGCTCCCCCCCAATGGGTTACCCAAGATATTCCCTAGATAGAAGCAAAGACTCCAAGAAAGCCTTTCACCAATGCTCGAGAGTACAAGAAATTGTTCGCTAGACGGACGAAACAAATTTCCAAGAATCAAGAGGTTCAAGAACTTCAAGAAGTAGTAGTGGACCGAAACTTTTGAAATTTTTTTTTCCTTTTTGTAGTCTTGGATACAAGATGTAATCCGTGATTGATTTTGGCAATAAACTTCGGACTTTCTTTCTTGTTTTTCGTTTCTTTTTTTTTTTTGACTTATACGAACAACACAACACAAGCTTGGCCGATTGGACTATTTTCCGGATTTGGTTCAGCCAATTCACACGCACAAGGAATCTTCAAGAACTTCAAGATCCTTCAAGAACTTTCAAGGAAGTTATCAAGAACTTCAAGAATTTCAAGATTGTGGTCGAGAAACTCAAGATTCTTGTAGGTTCTCTCAAGATTCACAAATACCAACAAGTTTCACCACAATTCAGATTTGAAAAACCAAGTAAACAAGTTGGATAACTCAAAACAATGATACCAGAAATTATGGACAGCAATAGACAAGCCAACGATGGAATTCAAGGCACTATGGACGGAACTAGAAGACGCACTTGGACAGATTTGTGGACACAATTATGGGGAGATTCAAGACAACGAACCAACACAAGAACGGACAGAATATTGACGACTCGCGACAGGGTACAAACACTGACAGAAATTCGGCGCAACAAGGGAATAAACTCGGACAGATTTGACACATAAGTAAAATCCAACTACGGCCCGATTGCAAAACACAATGATTGAACACAAAACGGACAGAAATTGACGACGCCAATGGCAAAACAACTTCGGACAGATTTGTGAACCACGAAGAAACAACTAGCGATGCAACAAACAAACAAGACAGCGGAAAAATAGGAACCCTAAAACGAACTAGACAAGAACAAGTACGAGGATATAACGACTTGATACCTCAACCAGCTCTGAAGCCAACTGATACGTTCCTCGGTCAACTCGTTCCGAGACACGTAGCACGATTGCCCAAGGACCTAGAGGGATACTCAACCGTTTGGATTACGGAACCTAGAACCAAGAGGGACGACTCAACTCGATTCAAGGCGGTAGAACGGCGACTCCAATTGAGGTGGTTACTCAAGTAGATAGGCCGGATGAACAACCAAGGACGTCACGCGTGATTGCTCAAATAACCCTTGCCAAGCAAGTAGGAATGTACTCTCGAAATTGTAAGAGAACAAATTGAAATTTTATTATCAAAAGTGTCTAACCTTTGCTGGTACAAAAGGCGCCTTTTTATAGGCTAGAAACCTTTGTGGTCAAGGATTGGCGGCCCACCAACCTAAACTAGAAAAGGAGCTCGATCCACTCTTGAACATGAGTGGGCCGATTGTTTGACTCCAATAACCAATAAACTATTAATTAAAACACGACTAACAAACCAACTAACAACTAATGACTCGATAATGATCAAAACCAACTAACAACTCATACGACTAACAATGCTAACATTCCTAGTGCTCGGCCCAAGTAGCTAAGGCCGCGCTTGATGCTTCCTTGACTTGGATCAATGTGTAGATGCCTTGATTAGCAACTTCCAAGCCTTCAATGTTCCTATGGAAGCCTTGAGTCAAGGCCGCCATCCGTGCACACATCAGTCCCCTCCACTTGAGAAGGATTTGTCCTCAAATCTGGATGGAAATGAATGATACTAGCAAGAGTTGGAGTACGAAACCTCAAATCTAATGCCACCACATATTGGCCCTCTTAGATTGAATGATACTTGCATACGTCATGATTATTATAATGCGGTGCACATGTCTCTTGGTCAGTTTGAAAATGCTCACAGCCAGCCAAGAAAAACTCATGGCTTTACTCCAATGACTCCTCGAAGATAACGCATATAGCTTCGGTTACATCTTTTTGGATCCTCCAAAATGCAACTGATATAATGAAGAACACTTTGAACACGTTCAACTGCATTAGACTGATCATCACTTGGAACACTTGTTGCAAAAGGATAAGAAGGCATAGGACAAGATTCAAGCGCAAGAACCCCCATTGAAACTCCATTACTCCTCCCAACAAGCAAAACAGACTCATGGGTGAAGTTAAATACCAATGGATCGTAAAGGGATACAACACTTAAGAGGCAAACTTCATGAAGATTCTGATACTCACCAATGGAGTTAGGAATGGAGCATGCCATGATCAACTCAATCTCTCCTTGCTTAACCTGCGACAAAGCAACTACTCCCGAAGGCAATGCCCTATCGAGTTCATCAACATTCAAGAGTACATGTTTGCAAATCATGAGTAATACAGGCTGATCAGAATTCACACATTTCCTAACTTCCTTAGCCTTGATTATCATGTTTTGCTTCCTAGTGCTTGATTTAATCAGTGTATGACCCTTGGCCGAATGCTCATTTGTGGAAGTGGAGCAATTTCCAGATTCGGCCGTCTTTTGTTTCCTCTTTTGTCGGTCTAAGTCACATTCTCGTTCCATTGTGCAAGAGAGTGTACTTATTAGATCTACCATCAAAAGTGACATGCTTATCAAATTGCCAGGGTCTTCCTAAAATTACATGGGTAGCATGCATGGGGACAACATCACAAACAACTTCGTCAATGTGGTTGCCAATGGAGAAAGGAAGACGTACCTGTTTGTAGACACGTACTTCACCATCTTCGCTTAGCCATTGTAGTCGGTACGGGTGTGGATGTCTAGTCGTTGGAAGTCCCAAGCTCTCTACCATGGGCAAACTTGCTACATTGGTGCAACTACTACCATCAATGATGAGACTGCACACTTTGTCACTTCCAACTCCCGAAAGAACAATTCGGTTGGAAACCTTTTGTACGGTTGGAAGGTAGGCTATTAAAGACCCACCCACGTTAGCCTTAACTTGCAAGCACAAGGTCAAGCTCGGATTTTCTGTTCAAACACACCCAAGGCAGTTTCGGATGTTTGTTCAAGACAATAGCAACTAGATGGAATCTCAACAACGTGACGCAATCAACCCTCCTCAGGCTCCCCCCCCAATGGGTTACCCAAGATATTCCCTAGATAGAAGCAAAGACTCCAAGAAAGCCTTTCACCAATGCTCGAGAGTACAAGAAATTGTTCGCTAGACGGACGAAACAAATTTCCAAGAATCAAGAGGTTCAAGAACTTCAAGAAGTAGTAGTGGACCGAAACTTTTGAAATTTTTTTTTCCTTTTTGTAGTCTTGGATACAAGATGTAATCCGTGATTGATTTTGGCAATAAACTTCGGACTTTCTTTCTTGTTTTTCGTTTCTTTTTTTTTTTTGACTTATACGAACAACACAACACAAGCTTGGCCGATTGGACTATTTTCCGGATTTGGTTCAGCCAATTCACACGCACAAGGAATCTTCAAGAACTTCAAGATCCTTCAAGAACTTTCAAGGAAGTTATCAAGAACTTCAAGAATTTCAAGATTGTGGTCGAGAAACTCAAGATTCTTGTAGGTTCTCTCAAGATTCACAAATACCAACAAGTTTCACCACAATTCAGATTTGAAAAACCAAGTAAACAAGTTGGATAACTCAAAACAATGATACCAGAAATTATGGACAGCAATAGACAAGCCAACGATGGAATTCAAGGCACTATGGACGGAACTAGAAGACGCACTTGGACAGATTTGTGGACACAATTATGGGGAGATTCAAGACAACGAACCAACACAAGAACGGACAGAATATTGACGACTCGCGACAGGGTACAAACACTGACAGAAATTCGGCGCAACAAGGGAATAAACTCGGACAGATTTGACACATAAGTAAAATCCAACTACGGCCCGATTGCAAAACACAATGATTGAACACAAAACGGACAGAAATTGACGACGCCAATGGCAAAACAACTTCGGACAGATTTGTGAACCACGAAGAAACAACTAGCGATGCAACAAACAAACAAGACAGCGGAAAAATAGGAACCCTAAAACGAACTAGACAAGAACAAGTACGAGGATATAACGACTTGATACCTCAACCAGCTCTGAAGCCAACTGATACGTTCCTCGGTCAACTCGTTCCGAGACACGTAGCACGATTGCCCAAGGACCTAGAGGGATACTCAACCGTTTGGATTACGGAACCTAGAACCAAGAGGGACGACTCAACTCGATTCAAGGCGGTAGAACGGCGACTCCAATTGAGGTGGTTACTCAAGTAGATAGGCCGGATGAACAACCAAGGACGTCACGCGTGATTGCTCAAATAACCCTTGCCAAGCAAGTAGGAATGTACTCTCGAAATTGTAAGAGAACAAATTGAAATTTTATTATCAAAAGTGTCTAACCTTTGCTGGTACAAAAGGCGCCTTTTTATAGGCTAGAAACCTTTGTGGTCAAGGATTGGCGGCCCACCAACCTAAACTAGAAAAGGAGCTCGATCCACTCTTGAACATGAGTGGGCCGATTGTTTGACTCCAATAACCAATAAACTATTAATTAAAACACGACTAACAAACCAACTAACAACTAATGACTCGATAATGATCAAAACCAACTAACAACTCATACGACTAACAATGCTAACATTCCTAGTGCTCGGCCCAAGTAGCTAAGGCCGCGCTTGATGCTTCCTTGACTTGGATCAATGTGTAGATGCCTTGATTAGCAACTTCCAAGCCTTCAATGTTCCTATGGAAGCCTTGAGTCAAGGCCGCCATCCGTGCACACATCAGTCCCCTCCACTTGAGAAGGATTTGTCCTCAAATCTGGATGGAAATGAATGATACTAGCAAGAGTTGGAGTACGAAACCTCAAATCTAATGCCACCACATATTGGCCCACTTAGATTGAATGATACTTGCATACGTCATGATTATTATAATGCGGTGCACATGTCTCTTGGTCAGTTTGAAAATGCTCACAGCCAGCCAAGAAAAACTCATGGCTTTACTCCAATGACTCCTCGAAGATAACGCATATAGCTTCGGTTACATCTTTTTGGATCCTCCAAAATGCAACTGATATAATGAAGAACACTTTGAACACGTTCAACTGCATTAGACTGATCATCACTTGGAACACTTGTTGCAAAAGGGTAAGAAGGCATAGGACAAGATTCAAGCGCAAGAACCCCCATTGAAACTCCAGTACTCCTCCCAACAAGCAAAACAGACTCATGGGTGAAGTTAAATACCAATGGATCGTAAAGGGATACAACACTTAAGAGGCAAACTTCATGAAGATTCTGATACTCACCAGTGGAGTTAGGGATGGAGCATGCCATGATCAACTCATTCTCTCCTTGCTTAACCTGCGACAAAGCAACTACTCCCGAAGGCAATGCCCTATCGAGTTCATCAACATTCAAGAGTACATGTTTGCAAATCATGAGTAATACAGGCTGATCAGAATTCACACATTTCCTAACTTCCTTAGCCTTGATTATCATGTTTTGCTTCCTAGTGCTTGATTTAATCAGTGTATGACCCTTGGCCGAATGCTCATTTGTGGAAGTGGAGCAATTTCCAGATTCGGCCGTCTTTTGTTTCCTATTTTGTCGGTCTAAGTCACATTCTCGTTCCATTGTGCAAGAGAGTGTACTTATTAGATCTACCATCAAAAGTGACATGCTTATCAAATTGCCAGGGTCTTCCTAAAATTACATGGGTAGCATGCATGGGGACAACATCACAAACAACTTCGTCAATGTGGTTGCCAATGGAGAAAGGAAGACGTACCTGTTTGTAGACACGTACTTCACCATCTTCGCTTAGCCATTGTAGTCGGTACGGGTGTGGATGTCTAGTCGTTGGAAGTCCCAAGCTCTCTACCATGGGCAAACTTGCTACATTGGTGCAACTACTACCATCAATGATGAGACTGCACACTTTGTCACTTCCAACTCCCGAAAGAACAATTCGGTTGGAAACCTTTTGTACGGTTGGAAGGTAGGCTATTAAAGACCCACCCACGTTAGCCTTAACTTGCAAGCACAAGGTCAAGCTCGGATTTTCTGTTCAAACACACCCAAGGAAGGCAGTTTCGGATGTTTGTTCAAGACAATAGCAACTAGATGGAATCTCAACAACGTGACGCAATCAACCCTCCTCAGGCTCCCCCCCCCAATGGGTTACCCAAGATATTCCCTAGATAGAAGCAAAGACTCCAAGAAAGCCTTTCACCAATGCTCGAGAGTACAAGAAATTGTTCGCTAGACGGACGAAACAAATTTCCAAGAATCAAGAGGTTCAAGAACTTCAAGAAGTAGTAGTGGACCGAAACTTTTGAAATTTTTTTTTCCTTTTTGTAGTCTTGGATACAAGATGTAATCCGTGATTGATTTTGGCAATAAACTTCGGACTTTCTTTCTTGTTTTTCGTTTCTTTTTTTGTTTTTTTGACTTATACGAACAACACAACACAAGCTTGGCCGATTGGACTATTTTCCGGATTTGGTTCAGCCAATTCACACGCACAAGGAATCTTCAAGAACTTCAAGATCCTTCAAGAACTTTCAAGGAAGTTATCAAGAACTTCAAGAATTTCAAGATTGTGGTCGAGAAACTCATGATTCTTGTAGGTTCTCTCAAGATTCACAAATACCAACAAGTTTCACCACAATTCAGATTTGAAAAACCAAGTAAACAAGTTGGCTAACTCAAAACAATGATACCAGAAATTATGGACAGCAATAGACAAGCCAACGATGGAACACAAGACAGAATTTAAAGGCACTATGGACGGAACTAGAAGACGCACTTGGACAGATTTGTGGACACAATTATGGGGAGATTCAAGACAACGAACCAACACAAGAACGGACAGAATATTGACGACTCGCGACAGGGTACAAACACGGACAGAAATTCGGCGCAACAAGGGAATAAACTCGGACAGATTTGACACATAAGTAAAATCCAACTACGGCCCGATTGCAAAACACAATGATTGAACACAAAACGGACAGAAATTGACGACGCCAATGGCAAAACAACTTCGGACAGATTTGTGAGCAACGAAGAAACAACTAGCGATGCAACAAACAAACAAGACAGCGGAAAAATAGGAACCCTAAAACGAACTAGACAAGAACAAGTACGAGGATATAACGACTTGATACCTCAACCAGCTCTGAAGCCAACTGATACGTTCCTCGGTCAACTCGTTCCGAGACACGTAGCACGATTGCCCAAGGACCTAGAGGGATACTCAACCGTTTGGATTACGGAACCTAGAACCAAGAGGGACGACTCAACTCGATTCAAGGCGGTAGAACGGCGACTCCAATTGAGGTGGTTACTCAAGTAGATAGGCCGGATGAACAACCAAGGACGTCACGCGTGATTGCTCAAATAACCCTTGCCAAGCAAGTAGGAATGTACTCTCGAAATTGTAAGAGAACAAATTGAAATTTTATTATCAAAAGTGTCTAACCTTTGCTGGTACAAAAGGCGCCTTTTTATAGGCTAGAAACCTTTGTGGTCAAGGATTGGCGGCCCACCAACCTAAACTAGAAAAGGAGCTCGATCCACTCTTGAACATGAGTGGGCCGATTGTTTGACTCCAATAACCAATAAACTATTAATTAAAACACGACTAACAAACCAACTAACAACTAATGACTCGATAATGATCAAAACCAACTAACAACTCATACGACTAACAATGCTAACATTCCTAGTGCTCGGCCCAAGTAGCTAAGGCCGCGCTTGATGCTTCCTTGACTTGGATCAATGTGTAGATGCCTTGATTAGCAACTTCCAAGCCTTCAATGTTCCTATGGAAGCCTTGAGTCAAGGCCGCCATCCGTGCACACATCAGTCCCCTCCACTTGAGAAGGATTTGTCCTCAAATCTGGATGGAAATGAATGATACTAGCAAGAGTTGGAGTACGAAACCTCAAATCTAATGCCACCACATATTGGCCCACTTAGATTGAATGATACTTGCATACGTCATGATTATTATAATGCGGTGCACATGTCTCTTGGTCAGTTTGAAAATGCTCACAGCCAGCCAAGAAAAACTCATGGCTTTACTCCAATGACTCCTCGAAGATAACGCATATAGCTTCGGTTACATCTTTTTGGATCCTCCAAAATGCAACTGATATAATGAAGAACACTTTGAACACGTTCAACTGCATTAGACTGATCATCACTTGGAACACTTGTTGCAAAAGGGTAAGAAGGCATAGGACAAGATTCAAGCGCAAGAACCCCCATTGAAACTCCAGTACTCCTCCCAACAAGCAAAACAGACTCATGGGTGAAGTTAAATACCAATGGATCGTAAAGGGATACAACACTTAAGAGGCAAACTTCATGAAGATTCTGATACTCACCAGTGGAGTTAGGGATGGAGCATGCCATGATCAACTCATTCTCTCCTTGCTTAACCTGCGACAAAGCAACTACTCCCGAAGGCAATGCCCTATCGAGTTCATCAACATTCAAGAGTACATGTTTGCAAATCATGAGTAATACAGGCTGATCAGAATTCACACATTTCCTAACTTCCTTAGCCTTGATTATCATGTTTTGCTTCCTAGTGCTTGATTTAATCAGTGTATGACCCTTGGCCGAATGCTCATTTGTGGAAGTGGAGCAATTTCCAGATTCGGCCGTCTTTTGTTTCCTATTTTGTCGGTCTAAGTCACATTCTCGTTCCATTGTGCAAGAGAGTGTACTTATTAGATCTACCATCAAAAGTGACATGCTTATCAAATTGCCAGGGTCTTCCTAAAATTACATGGGTAGCATGCATGGGGACAACATCACAAACAACTTCGTCAATGTGGTTGCCAATGGAGAAAGGAAGACGTACCTGTTTGTAGACACGTACTTCACCATCTTCGCTTAGCCATTGTAGTCGGTACGGGTGTGGATGTCTAGTCGTTGGAAGTCCCAAGCTCTCTACCATGGGCAAACTTGCTACATTGGTGCAACTACTACCATCAATGATGAGACTGCACACTTTGTCACTTCCAACTCCCGAAAGAACAATTCGGTTGGAAACCTTTTGTACGGTTGGAAGGTAGGCTATTAAAGACCCACCCACGTTAGCCTTAACTTGCAAGCACAAGGTCAAGCTCGGATTTTCTGTTCAAACACACCCAAGGAAGGCAGTTTCGGATGTTTGTTCAAGACAATAGCAACTAGATGGAATCTCAACAACGTGACGCAATCAACCCTCCTCAGGCTCCCCCCCCAATGGGTTACCCAAGATATTCCCTAGATAGAAGCAAAGACTCCAAGAAAGCCTTTCACCAATGCTCGAGAGTACAAGAAATTGTTCGCTAGACGGACGAAACAAATTTCCAAGAATCAAGAGGTTCAAGAACTTCAAGAAGTAGTAGTGGACCGAAACTTTTGAAATTTTTTTTTCCTTTTTGTAGTCTTGGATACAAGATGTAATCCGTGATTGATTTTGGCAATAAACTTCGGACTTTCTTTCTTGTTTTTCGTTTCTTTTTTTTTTTTTTGACTTGTACGAACAACACAACACAAGCTTGGCCGATTGGACTATTTTCCGGATTTGGTTCAGCCAATTCACACGCACAAGGAATCTTCAAGAACTTCAAGATCCTTCAAGAACTTTCAAGGAAGTTATCAAGAACTTCAAGAATTTCAAGATTGTGGTCGAGAAACTCAAGATTCTTGTAGGTTCTCTCAAGATTCACAAATACCAACAAGTTTCACCACAATTCAGATTTGAAAAACCAAGTAAACAAGTTGGCTAACTCAAAACAATGATAGCAGAAATTATGGACAGCAATAGACAAGCCAACGATGGAACACAAGACAGAATTTCAAGGCACTATGGACGGAACTAGAAGACGCACTTGGACAGATTTGTGGACACAATTATGGGGAGATTCAAGACAACGAACCAACACAAGAACGGACAGAATATTGACGACTCGCGACAGGGTACAAACACGGACAGAAATTCGGCGCAACAAGGGAATAAACTCGGACAGATTTGACACATAAGTAAAATCCAACTACGGCCCGATTGCAAAACACAATGATTGAACACAAAACGGACAGAAATTGACGACGCCAATGGCAAAACAACTTCGGACAGATTTGTGAACCACGAAGAAACAACTAGCGATGCAACAAACAAACAAGACAGCGGAAAAATAGGAACCCTAAAACGAACTAGACAAGAACAAGTACGAGGATATAACGACTTGATACCTCAACCAGCTCTGAAGCCAACTGATACGTTCCTCGGTCAACTCGTTCCGAGACACGTAGCACGATTGCCCAAGGACCTAGAGGGATACTCAACCGTTTGGATTACGGAACCTAGAACCAAGAGGGACGACTCAACTCGATTCAAGGCGGTAGAACGGCGACTCCAATTGAGGTGGTTACTCAAGTAGATAGGCCGGATGAACAACCAAGGACGTCACGCGTGATTGCTCAAATAACCCTTGCCAAGCAAGTAGGAATGTACTCTCGAAATTGTAAGAGAACAAATTGAAATTTTATTATCAAAAGTGTCTAACCTTTGCTGGTACAAAAGGCGCCTTTTTATAGGCTAGAAACCTTTGTGGTCAAGGATTGGCGGCCCACCAACCTAAACTAGAAAAGGAGCTCGATCCACTCTTGAACATGAGTGGGCCGATTGTTTGACTCCAATAACCAATAAACTATTAATTAAAACACGACTAACAAACCAACTAACAACTAATGACTCGATAATGATCAAAACCAACTAACAACTCATACGACTAACAA
This sequence comes from Coffea arabica, assembly GCF_036785885.1. NCBI lineage: Eukaryota > Viridiplantae > Streptophyta > Magnoliopsida > Gentianales > Rubiaceae > Coffea > Coffea arabica. Next base: position 43,765,508 of record NC_092313.1, read on the forward strand.
TGCTAACATTCCTAGTGCTCGGCCCAAGTAGCTAAGGCCGCGCTTGATGCTTCCTTGACTTGGATCAATGTGTAGATGCCTTGATTAGCAACTTCCAAGCCTTCAATGTTCCTATGGAAGCCTTGAGTCAAGGCCGCCATCCGTGCACACATCAGTCCCCTCCACTTGAGAAGGATTTGTCCTCAAATCTGGATGGAAATGAATGATACTAGCAAGAGTTGGAGTACGAAACCTCAAATCTAATGCCACCACATATTGGCCCACTTAGATTGAATGATACTTGCATACGTCATGATTATTATAATGCGGTGCACATGTCTCTTGGTCAGTTTGAAAATGCTCACAGCCAGCCAAGAAAAACTCATGGCTTTACTCCAATGACTCCTCGAAGATAACGCATATAGCTTCGGTTACATCTTTTTGGATCCTCCAAAATGCAACTGATATAATGAAGAACACTTTGAACACGTTCAACTGCATTAGACTGATCATCACTTGGAACACTTGTTGCAAAAGGGTAAGAAGGCATAGGACAAGATTCAAGCGCAAGAACCCCCATTGAAACTCCAGTACTCCTCCCAACAAGCAAAACAGACTCATGGGTGAAGTTAAATACCAATGGATCGTAAAGGGATACAACACTTAAGAGGCAAACTTCATGAAGATTCTGATACTCACCAGTGGAGTTAGGGATGGAGCATGCCATGATCAACTCATTCTCTCCTTGCTTAACCTGCGACAAAGCAACTACTCCCGAAGGCAATGCCCTATCGAGTTCATCAACATTCAAGAGTACATGTTTGCAAATCATGAGTAATACAGGCTGATCAGAATTCACACATTTCCTAACTTCCTTAGCCTTGATTATCATGTTTTGCTTCCTAGTGCTTGATTTAATCAGTGTATGACCCTTGGCCGAATGCTCATTTGTGGAAGTGGAGCAATTTCCAGATTCGGCCGTCTTTTGTTTCCTATTTTGTCGGTCTAAGTCACATTCTCGTTCCATTGTGCAAGAGAGTGTACTTATTAGATCTACCATCAAAAGTGACATGCTTATCAAATTGCCAGGGTCTTCCTAAAATTACATGGGTAGCATGCATGGGGACAACATCACAAACAACTTCGTCAATGTGGTTGCCAATGGAGAAAGGAAGACGTACCTGTTTGTAGACACGTACTTCACCATCTTCGCTTAGCCATTGTAGTCGGTACGGGTGTGGATGTCTAGTCGTTGGAAGTCCCAAGCTCTCTACCATGGGCAAACTTGCTACATTGGTGCAACTACTACCATCAATGATGAGACTGCACACTTTGTCACTTCCAACTCCCGAAAGAACAATTCGGTTGGAAACCTTTTGTACGGTTGGAAGGTAGGCTATTAAAGACCCACCCACGTTAGCCTTAACTTGCAAGCACAAGGTCAAGCTCGGATTTTCTGTTCAAACACACCCAAGGAAGGCAGTTTCGGATGTTTGTTCAAGACAATAGCAACTAGATGGAATCTCAACAACGTGACGCAATCAACCCTCCTCAGGCTCCCCCCCCCAATGGGTTACCCAAGATATTCCCTAGATAGAAGCAAAGACTCCAAGAAAGCCTTTCACCAATGCTCGAGAGTACAAGAAATTGTTCGCTAGACGGACGAAACAAATTTCCAAGAATCAAGAGGTTCAAGAACTTCAAGAAGTAGTAGTGGACCGAAACTTTTGAAATTTTTTTTTCCTTTTTGTAGTCTTGGATACAAGATGTAATCCGTGATTGATTTTGGCAATAAACTTCGGACTTTCTTTCTTGTTTTTCGTTTCTTTTTTTGTTTTTTTGACTTATACGAACAACACAACACAAGCTTGGCCGATTGGACTATTTTCCGGATTTGGTTCAGCCAATTCACACGCACAAGGAATCTTCAAGAACTTCAAGATCCTTCAAGAACTTTCAAGGAAGTTATCAAGAACTTCAAGAATTTCAAGATTGTGGTCGAGAAACTCATGATTCTTGTAGGTTCTCTCAAGATTCACAAATACCAACAAGTTTCACCACAATTCAGATTTGAAAAACCAAGTAAACAAGTTGGCTAACTCAAAACAATGATACCAGAAATTATGGACAGCAATAGACAAGCCAACGATGGAACACAAGACAGAATTTCAAGGCACTATGGACGGAACTAGAAGACGCACTTGGACAGATTTGTGGACACAATTATGGGGAGATTCAAGACAACGAACCAACACAAGAACGGACAGAATATTGACGACTCGCGACAGGGTACAAACACGGACAGAAATTCGGCGCAACAAGGGAATAAACTCGGACAGATTTGACACATAAGTAAAATCCAACTACGGCCCGATTGCAAAACACAATGATTGAACACAAAACGGACAGAAATTGACGACGCCAATGGCAAAACAACTTCGGACAGATTTGTGAGCAACGAAGAAACAACTAGCGATGCAACAAACAAACAAGACAGCGGAAAAATAGGAACCCTAAAACGAACTAGACAAGAACAAGTACGAGGATATAACGACTTGATACCTCAACCAGCTCTGAAGCCAACTGATACGTTCCTCGGTCAACTCGTTCCGAGACACGTAGCACGATTGCCCAAGGACCTAGAGGGATACTCAACCGTTTGGATTACGGAACCTAGAACCAAGAGGGACGACTCAACTCGATTCAAGGCGGTAGAACGGCGACTCCAATTGAGGTGGTTACTCAAGTAGATAGGCCGGATGAACAACCAAGGACGTCACGCGTGATTGCTCAAATAACCCTTGCCAAGCAAGTAGGAATGTACTCTCGAAATTGTAAGAGAACAAATTGAAATTTTATTATCAAAAGTGTCTAACCTTTGCTGGTACAAAAGGCGCCTTTTTATAGGCTAGAAACCTTTGTGGTCAAGGATTGGCGGCCCACCAACCTAAACTAGAAAAGGAGCTCGATCCACTCTTGAACATGAGTGGGCCGATTGTTTGACTCCAATAACCAATAAACTATTAATTAAAACACGACTAACAAACCAACTAACAACTAATGACTCGATAATGATCAAAACCAACTAACAACTCATACGACTAACAATGCTAACATTCCTAGTGCTCGGCCCAAGTAGCTAAGGCCGCGCTTGATGCTTCCTTGACTTGGATCAATGTGTAGATGCCTTGATTAGCAACTTCCAAGCCTTCAATGTTCCTATGGAAGCCTTGAGTCAAGGCCGCCATCCGTGCACACATCAGTCCCCTCCACTTGAGAAGGATTTGTCCTCAAATCTGGATGGAAATGAATGATACTAGCAAGAGTTGGAGTACGAAACCTCAAATCTAATGCCACCACATATTGGCCCACTTAGATTGAATGATACTTGCATACGTCATGATTATTATAATGCGGTGCACATGTCTCTTGGTCAGTTTGAAAATGCTCACAGCCAGCCAAGAAAAACTCATGGCTTTACTCCAATGACTCCTCGAAGATAACGCATATAGCTTCGGTTACATCTTTTTGGATCCTCCAAAATGCAACTGATATAATGAAGAACACTTTGAACACGTTCAACTGCATTAGACTGATCATCACTTGGAACACTTGTTGCAAAAGGGTAAGAAGGCATAGGACAAGATTCAAGCGCAAGAACCCCCATTGAAACTCCAGTACTCCTCCCAACAAGCAAAACAGACTCATGGGTGAAGTTAAATACCAATGGATCGTAAAGGGATACAACACTTAAGAGGCAAACTTCATGAAGATTCTGATACTCACCAGTGGAGTTAGGGATGGAGCATGCCATGATCAACTCATTCTCTCCTTGCTTAACCTGCGACAAAGCAACTACTCCCGAAGGCAATGCCCTATCGAGTTCATCAACATTCAAGAGTACATGTTTGCAAATCATGAGTAATACAGGCTGATCAGAATTCACACATTTCCTAACTTCCTTAGCCTTGATTATCATGTTTTGCTTCCTAGTGCTTGATTTAATCAGTGTATGACCCTTGGTCGAATGCTCATTTGTGGAAGTGGAGCAATTTCCAGATTCGGCCGTCTTTTGTTTCCTCTTTTGTCGGTCTAAGTCACATTCTCGTTCCATTGTGCAAGAGAGTGTACTTATTAGATCTACCATCAAAAGTGACATGCTTATCAAATTGCCAGGGTCTTCCTAAAATTACATGGGTAGCATGCATGGGGACAACATCACAAACAACTTCGTCAATGTGGTTGCCAATGGAGAAAGGAAGACGTACCTGTTTGTAGACACGTACTTCACCATCTTCGCTTAGCCATTGTAGTCGGTACGGGTGTGGATGTCTAGTCGTTGGAAGTCCCAAGCTCTCTACCATGGGCAAACTTGCTACATTGGTGCAACTACTACCATCAATGATGAGACTGCACACTTTGTCACTTCCAACTCCCGAAAGAACAATTCGGTTGGAAACCTTTTGTACGGTTGGAAGGTAGGCTATTAAAGACCCACCCACGTTAGCCTTAACTTGCAAGCACAAGGTCAAGCTCGGATTTTCTGTTCAAACACACCCAAGGAAGGCAGTTTCGGATGTTTGTTCAAGACAATAGCAACTAGATGGAATCTCAACAACGTGACGCAATCAACCCTCCTCAGGCTCCCCCCCCAATGGGTTACCCAAGATATTCCCTAGATAGAAGCAAAGACTCCAAGAAAGCCTTTCACCAATGCTCGAGAGTACAAGAAATTGTTCGCTAGACGGACGAAACAAATTTCCAAGAATCAAGAGGTTCAAGAACTTCAAGAAGTAGTAGTGGACCGAAACTTTTGAAATTTTTTTTTCCTTTTTGTAGTCTTGGATACAAGATGTAATCCGTGATTGATTTTGGCAATAAACTTCGGACTTTCTTTCTTGTTTTTCGTTTCTTTTTTTTTTTTTTGACTTGTACGAACAACACAACACAAGCTTGGCCGATTGGACTATTTTCCGGATTTGGTTCAGCCAATTCACACGCACAAGGAATCTTCAAGAACTTCAAGATCCTTCAAGAACTTTCAAGGAAGTTATCAAGAACTTCAAGAATTTCAAGATTGTGGTCGAGAAACTCAAGATTCTTGTAGGTTCTCTCAAGATTCACAAATACCAACAAGTTTCACCACAATTCAGATTTGAAAAACCAAGTAAACAAGTTGGATAACTCAAAACAATGATACCAGAAATTATGGACAGCAATAGACAAGCCAACGATGGAATTCAAGGCACTATGGACGGAACTAGAAGACGCACTTGGACAGATTTGTGGACACAATTATGGGGAGATTCAAGACAACGAACCAACACAAGAACGGACAGAATATTGACGACTCGCGACAGGGTACAAACACTGACAGAAATTCGGCGCAACAAGGGAATAAACTCGGACAGATTTGACACATAAGTAAAATCCAACTACGGCCCGATTGCAAAACACAATGATTGAACACAAAACGGACAGAAATTGACGACGCCAATGGCAAAACAACTTCGGACAGATTTGTGAACCACGAAGAAACAACTAGCGATGCAACAAACAAACAAGACAGCGGAAAAATAGGAACCCTAAAACGAACTAGACAAGAACAAGTACGAGGATATAACGACTTGATACCTCAACCAGCTCTGAAGCCAACTGATACGTTCCTCGGTCAACTCGTTCCGAGACACGTAGCACGATTGCCCAAGGACCTAGAGGGATACTCAACCGTTTGGATTACGGAACCTAGAACCAAGAGGGACGACTCAACTCGATTCAAGGCGGTAGAACGGCGACTCCAATTGAGGTGGTTACTCAAGTAGATAGGCCGGATGAACAACCAAGGACGTCACGCGTGATTGCTCAAATAACCCTTGCCAAGCAAGTAGGAATGTACTCTCGAAATTGTAAGAGAACAAATTGAAATTTTATTATCAAAAGTGTCTAACCTTTGCTGGTACAAAAGGCGCCTTTTTATAGGCTAGAAACCTTTGTGGTCAAGGATTGGCGGCCCACCAACCTAAACTAGAAAAGGAGCTCGATCCACTCTTGAACATGAGTGGGCCGATTGTTTGACTCCAATAACCAATAAACTATTAATTAAAACACGACTAACAAACCAACTAACAACTAATGACTCGATAATGATCAAAACCAACTAACAACTCATACGACTAACAATGCTAACATTCCTAGTGCTCGGCCCAAGTAGCTAAGGCCGCGCTTGATGCTTCCTTGACTTGGATCAATGTGTAGATGCCTTGATTAGCAACTTCCAAGCCTTCAATGTTCCTATGGAAGCCTTGAGTCAAGGCCGCCATCCGTGCACACATCAGTCCCCTCCACTTGAGAAGGATTTGTCCTCAAATCTGGATGGAAATGAATGATACTAGCAAGAGTTGGAGTACGAAACCTCAAATCTAATGCCACCACATATTGGCCCTCTTAGATTGAATGATACTTGCATACGTCATGATTATTATAATGCGGTGCACATGTCTCTTGGTCAGTTTGAAAATGCTCACAGCCAGCCAAGAAAAACTCATGGCTTTACTCCAATGACTCCTCGAAGATAACGCATATAGCTTCGGTTACATCTTTTTGGATCCTCCAAAATGCAACTGATATAATGAAGAACACTTTGAACACGTTCAACTGCATTAGACTGATCATCACTTGGAACACTTGTTGCAAAAGGATAAGAAGGCATAGGACAAGATTCAAGCGCAAGAACCCCCATTGAAACTCCATTACTCCTCCCAACAAGCAAAACAGACTCATGGGTGAAGTTAAATACCAATGGATCGTAAAGGGATACAACACTTAAGAGGCAAACTTCATGAAGATTCTGATACTCACCAATGGAGTTAGGAATGGAGCATGCCATGATCAACTCAATCTCTCCTTGCTTAACCTGCGACAAAGCAACTACTCCCGAAGGCAATGCCCTATCGAGTTCATCAACATTCAAGAGTACATGTTTGCAAATCATGAGTAATACAGGCTGATCAGAATTCACACATTTCCTAACTTCCTTAGCCTTGATTATCATGTTTTGCTTCCTAGTGCTTGATTTAATCAGTGTATGACCCTTGGCCGAATGCTCATTTGTGGAAGTGGAGCAATTTCCAGATTCGGCCGTCTTTTGTTTCCTCTTTTGTCGGTCTAAGTCACATTCTCGTTCCATTGTGCAAGAGAGTGTACTTATTAGATCTACCATCAAAAGTGACATGCTTATCAAATTGCCAGGGTCTTCCTAAAATTACATGGGTAGCATGCATGGGGACAACATCACAAACAACTTCGTCAATGTGGTTGCCAATGGAGAAAGGAAGACGTACCTGTTTGTAGACACGTACTTCACCATCTTCGCTTAGCCATTGTAGTCGGTACGGGTGTGGATGTCTAGTCGTTGGAAGTCCCAAGCTCTCTACCATGGGCAAACTTGCTACATTGGTGCAACTACTACCATCAATGATGAGACTGCACACTTTGTCACTTCCAACTCCCGAAAGAACAATTCGGTTGGAAACCTTTTGTACGGTTGGAAGGTAGGCTATTAAAGACCCACCCACGTTAGCCTTAACTTGCAAGCACAAGGTCAAGCTCGGATTTTCTGTTCAAACACACCCAAGGCAGTTTCGGATGTTTGTTCAAGACAATAGCAACTAGATGGAATCTCAACAACGTGACGCAATCAACCCTCCTCAGGCTCCCCCCCAATGGGTTACCCAAGATATTCCCTAGATAGAAGCAAAGACTCCAAGAAAGCCTTTCACCAATGCTCGAGAGTACAAGAAATTGTTCGCTAGACGGACGAAACAAATTTCCAAGAATCAAGAGGTTCAAGAACTTCAAGAAGTAGTAGTGGACCGAAACTTTTGAAATTTTTTTTTCCTTTTTGTAGTCTTGGATACAAGATGTAATCCGTGATTGATTTTGGCAATAAACTTCGGACTTTCTTTCTTGTTTTTCGTTTCTTTTTTTTTTTTGACTTATACGAACAACACAACACAAGCTTGGCCGATTGGACTATTTTCCGGATTTGGTTCAGCCAATTCACACGCACAAGGAATCTTCAAGAACTTCAAGATCCTTCAAGAACTTTCAAGGAAGTTATCAAGAACTTCAAGAATTTCAAGATTGTGGTCGAGAAACTCAAGATTCTTGTAGGTTCTCTCAAGATTCACAAATACCAACAAGTTTCACCACAATTCAGATTTGAAAAACCAAGTAAACAAGTTGGATAACTCAAAACAATGATACCAGAAATTATGGACAGCAATAGACAAGCCAACGATGGAATTCAAGGCACTATGGACGGAACTAGAAGACGCACTTGGACAGATTTGTGGACACAATTATGGGGAGATTCAAGACAACGAACCAACACAAGAACGGACAGAATATTGACGACTCGCGACAGGGTACAAACACTGACAGAAATTCGGCGCAACAAGGGAATAAACTCGGACAGATTTGACACATAAGTAAAATCCAACTACGGCCCGATTGCAAAACACAATGATTGAACACAAAACGGACAGAAATTGACGACGCCAATGGCAAAACAACTTCGGACAGATTTGTGAACCACGAAGAAACAACTAGCGATGCAACAAACAAACAAGACAGCGGAAAAATAGGAACCCTAAAACGAACTAGACAAGAACAAGTACGAGGATATAACGACTTGATACCTCAACCAGCTCTGAAGCCAACTGATACGTTCCTCGGTCAACTCGTTCCGAGACACGTAGCACGATTGCCCAAGGACCTAGAGGGATACTCAACCGTTTGGATTACGGAACCTAGAACCAAGAGGGACGACTCAACTCGATTCAAGGCGGTAGAACGGCGACTCCAATTGAGGTGGTTACTCAAGTAGATAGGCCGGATGAACAACCAAGGACGTCACGCGTGATTGCTCAAATAACCCTTGCCAAGCAAGTAGGAATGTACTCTCGAAATTGTAAGAGAACAAATTGAAATTTTATTATCAAAAGTGTCTAACCTTTGCTGGTACAAAAGGCGCCTTTTTATAGGCTAGAAACCTTTGTGGTCAAGGATTGGCGGCCCACCAACCTAAACTAGAAAAGGAGCTCGATCCACTCTTGAACATGAGTGGGCCGATTGTTTGACTCCAATAACCAATAAACTATTAATTAAAACACGACTAACAAACCAACTAACAACTAATGACTCGATAATGATCAAAACCAACTAACAACTCATACGACTAACAATGCTAACATTCCTAGTGCTCGGCCCAAGTAGCTAAGGCCGCGCTTGATGCTTCCTTGACTTGGATCAATGTGTAGATGCCTTGATTAGCAACTTCCAAGCCTTCAATGTTCCTATGGAAGCCTTGAGTCAAGGCCGCCATCCGTGCACACATCAGTCCCCTCCACTTGAGAAGGATTTGTCCTCAAATCTGGATGGAAATGAATGATACTAGCAAGAGTTGGAGTACGAAACCTCAAATCTAATGCCACCACATATTGGCCCTCTTAGATTGAATGATACTTGCATACGTCATGATTATTATAATGCGGTGCACATGTCTCTTGGTCAGTTTGAAAATGCTCACAGCCAGCCAAGAAAAACTCATGGCTTTACTCCAATGACTCCTCGAAGATAACGCATATAGCTTCGGTTACATCTTTTTGGATCCTCCAAAATGCAACTGATATAATGAAGAACACTTTGAACACGTTCAACTGCATTAGACTGATCATCACTTGGAACACTTGTTGCAAAAGGATAAGAAGGCATAGGACAAGATTCAAGCGCAAGAACCCCCATTGAAACTCCATTACTCCTCCCAACAAGCAAAACAGACTCATGGGTGAAGTTAAATACCAATGGATCGTAAAGGGATACAACACTTAAGAGGCAAACTTCATGAAGATTCTGATACTCACCAATGGAGTTAGGAATGGAGCATGCCATGATCAACTCAATCTCTCCTTGCTTAACCTGCGACAAAGCAACTACTCCCGAAGGCAATGCCCTATCGAGTTCATCAACATTCAAGAGTACATGTTTGCAAATCATGAGTAATACAGGCTGATCAGAATTCACACATTTCCTAACTTCCTTAGCCTTGATTATCATGTTTTGCTTCCTAGTGCTTGATTTAATCAGTGTATGACCCTTGGCCGAATGCTCATTTGTGGAAGTGGAGCAATTTCCAGATTCGGCCGTCTTTTGTTTCCTCTTTTGTCGGTCTAAGTCACATTCTCGTTCCATTGTGCAAGAGAGTGTACTTATTAGATCTACCATCAAAAGTGACATGCTTATCAAATTGCCAGGGTCTTCCTAAAATTACATGGGTAGCATGCATGGGGACAACATCACAAACAACTTCGTCAATGTGGTTGCCAATGGAGAAAGGAAGACGTACCTGTTTGTAGACACGTACTTCACCATCTTCGCTTAGCCATTGTAGTCGGTACGGGTGTGGATGTCTAGTCGTTGGAAGTCCCAAGCTCTCTACCATGGGCAAACTTGCTACATTGGTGCAACTACTACCATCAATGATGAGACTGCACACTTTGTCACTTCCAACTCCCGAAAGAACAATTCGGTTGGAAACCTTTTGTACGGTTGGAAGGTAGGCTATTAAAGACCCACCCACGTTAGCCTTAACTTGCAAGCACAAGGTCAAGCTCGGATTTTCTGTTCAAACACACCCAAGGCAGTTTCGGATGTTTGTTCAAGACAATAGCAACTAGATGGAATCTCAACAACGTGACGCAATCAACCCTCCTCAGGCTCCCCCCCCAATGGGTTACCCAAGATATTCCCTAGATAGAAGCAAAGACTCCAAGAAAGCCTTTCACCAATGCTCGAGAGTACAAGAAATTGTTCGCTAGACGGACGAAACAAATTTCCAAGAATCAAGAGGTTCAAGAACTTCAAGAAGTAGTAGTGGACCGAAACTTTTGAAATTTTTTTTTCCTTTTTGTAGTCTTGGATACAAGATGTAATCCGTGATTGATTTTGGCAATAAACTTCGGACTTTCTTTCTTGTTTTTCGTTTCTTTTTTTTTTTTGACTTATACGAACAACACAACACAAGCTTGGCCGATTGGACTATTTTCCGGATTTGGTTCAGCCAATTCACACGCACAAGGAATCTTCAAGAACTTCAAGATCCTTCAAGAACTTTCAAGGAAGTTATCAAGAACTTCAAGAATTTCAAGATTGTGGTCGAGAAACTCAAGATTCTTGTAGGTTCTCTCAAGATTCACAAATACCAACAAGTTTCACCACAATTCAGATTTGAAAAACCAAGTAAACAAGTTGGATAACTCAAAACAATGATACCAGAAATTATGGACAGCAATAGACAAGCCAACGATGGAATTCAAGGCACTATGGACGGAACTAGAAGACGCACTTGGACAGATTTGTGGACACAATTATGGGGAGATTCAAGACAACGAACCAACACAAGAACGGACAGAATATTGACGACTCGCGACAGGGTACAAACACTGACAGAAATTCGGCGCAACAAGGGAATAAACTCGGACAGATTTGACACATAAGTAAAATCCAACTACGGCCCGATTGCAAAACACAATGATTGAACACAAAACGGACAGAAATTGACGACGCCAATGGCAAAACAACTTCGGACAGATTTGTGAACCACGAAGAAACAACTAGCGATGCAACAAACAAACAAGACAGCGGAAAAATAGGAACCCTAAAACGAACTAGACAAGAACAAGTACGAGGATATAACGACTTGATACCTCAACCAGCTCTGAAGCCAACTGATACGTTCCTCGGTCAACTCGTTCCGAGACACGTAGCACGATTGCCCAAGGACCTAGAGGGATACTCAACCGTTTGGATTACGGAACCTAGAACCAAGAGGGACGACTCAACTCGATTCAAGGCGGTAGAACGGCGACTCCAATTGAGGTGGTTACTCAAGTAGATAGGCCGGATGAACAACCAAGGACGTCACGCGTGATTGCTCAAATAACCCTTGCCAAGCAAGTAGGAATGTACTCTCGAAATTGTAAGAGAACAAATTGAAATTTTATTATCAAAAGTGTCTAACCTTTGCTGGTACAAAAGGCGCCTTTTTATAGGCTAGAAACCTTTGTGGTCAAGGATTGGCGGCCCACCAACCTAAACTAGAAAAGGAGCTCGATCCACTCTTGAACATGAGTGGGCCGATTGTTTGACTCCAATAACCAATAAACTATTAATTAAAACACGACTAACAAACCAACTAACAACTAATGACTCGATAATGATCAAAACCAACTAACAACTCATACGACTAACAATGCTAACATTCCTAGTGCTCGGCCCAAGTAGCTAAGGCCGCGCTTGATGCTTCCTTGACTTGGATCAATGTGTAGATGCCTTGATTAGCAACTTCCAAGCCTTCAATGTTCCTATGGAAGCCTTGAGTCAAGGCCGCCATCCGTGCACACATCAGTCCCCTCCACTTGAGAAGGATTTGTCCTCAAATCTGGATGGAAATGAATGATACTAGCAAGAGTTGGAGTACGAAACCTCAAATCTAATGCCACCACATATTGGCCCACTTAGATTGAATGATACTTGCATACGTCATGATTATTATAATGCGGTGCACATGTCTCTTGGTCAGTTTGAAAATGCTCACAGCCAGCCAAGAAAAACTCATGGCTTTACTCCAATGACTCCTCGAAGATAACGCATATAGCTTCGGTTACATCTTTTTGGATCCTCCAAAATGCAACTGATATAATGAAGAACACTTTGAACACGTTCAACTGCATTAGACTGATCATCACTTGGAACACTTGTTGCAAAAGGGTAAGAAGGCATAGGACAAGATTCAAGCGCAAGAACCCCCATTGAAACTCCAGTACTCCTCCCAACAAGCAAAACAGACTCATGGGTGAAGTTAAATACCAATGGATCGTAAAGGGATACAACACTTAAGAGGCAAACTTCATGAAGATTCTGATACTCACCAGTGGAGTTAGGGATGGAGCATGCCATGATCAACTCATTCTCTCCTTGCTTAACCTGCGACAAAGCAACTACTCCCGAAGGCAATGCCCTATCGAGTTCATCAACATTCAAGAGTACATGTTTGCAAATCATGAGTAATACAGGCTGATCAGAATTCACACATTTCCTAACTTCCTTAGCCTTGATTATCATGTTTTGCTTCCTAGTGCTTGATTTAATCAGTGTATGACCCTTGGCCGAATGCTCATTTGTGGAAGTGGAGCAATTTCCAGATTCGGCCGTCTTTTGTTTCCTATTTTGTCGGTCTAAGTCACATTCTCGTTCCATTGTGCAAGAGAGTGTACTTATTAGATCTACCATCAAAAGTGACATGCTTATCAAATTGCCAGGGTCTTCCTAAAATTACATGGGTAGCATGCATGGGGACAACATCACAAACAACTTCGTCAATGTGGTTGCCAATGGAGAAAGGAAGACGTACCTGTTTGTAGACACGTACTTCACCATCTTCGCTTAGCCATTGTAGTCGGTACGGGTGTGGATGTCTAGTCGTTGGAAGTCCCAAGCTCTCTACCATGGGCAAACTTGCTACATTGGTGCAACTACTACCATCAATGATGAGACTGCACACTTTGTCACTTCCAACTCCCGAAAGAACAATTCGGTTGGAAACCTTTTGTACGGTTGGAAGGTAGGCTATTAAAGACCCACCCACGTTAGCCTTAACTTGCAAGCACAAGGTCAAGCTCGGATTTTCTGTTCAAACACACCCAAGGAAGGCAGTTTCGGATGTTTGTTCAAGACAATAGCAACTAGATGGAATCTCAACAACGTGACGCAATCAACCCTCCTCAGGCTCCCCCCCCAATGGGTTACCCAAGATATTCCCTAGATAGAAGCAAAGACTCCAAGAAAGCCTTTCACCAATGCTCGAGAGTACAAGAAATTGTTCGCTAGACGGACGAAACAAATTTCCAAGAATCAAGAGGTTCAAGAACTTCAAGAAGTAGTAGTGGACCGAAACTTTTGAAATTTTTTTTTCCTTTTTGTAGTCTTGGATACAAGATGTAATCCGTGATTGATTTTGGCAATAAACTTCGGACTTTCTTTCTTGTTTTTCGTTTCTTTTTTTTTTTTTTGACTTATACGAACAACACAACACAAGCTTGGCCGATTGGACTATTTTCCGGATTTGGTTCAGCCAATTCACACGCACAAGGAATCTTCAAGAACTTCAAGATCCTTCAAGAACTTTCAAGGAAGTTATCAAGAACTTCAAGAATTTCAAGATTGTGGTCGAGAAACTCAAGATTCTTGTAGGTTCTCTCAAGATTCACAAATACCAACAAGTTTCACCACAATTCAGATTTGAAAAACCAAGTAAACAAGTTGGCTAACTCAAAACAATGATACCAGAAATTATGGACAGCAATAGACAAGCCAACGATGGAACACAAGACAGAATTTAAAGGCACTATGGACGGAACTAGAAGACGCACTTGGACAGATTTGTGGACACAATTATGGGGAGATTCAAGACAACGAACCAACACAAGAACGGACAGAATATTGACGACTCGCGACAGGGTACAAACACGGACAGAAATTCGGCGCAACAAGGGAATAAACTCGGACAGATTTGACACATAAGTAAAATCCAACTACGGCCCGATTGCAAAACACAATGATTGAACACAAAACGGACAGAAATTGACGACGCCAATGGCAAAACAACTTCGGACAGATTTGTGAGCAACGAAGAAACAACTAGCGATGCAACAAACAAACAAGACAGCGGAAAAATAGGAACCCTAAAACGAACTAGACAAGAACAAGTACGAGGATATAACGACTTGATACCTCAACCAGCTCTGAAGCCAACTGATACGTTCCTCGGTCAACTCGTTCCGAGACACGTAGCACGATTGCCCAAGGACCTAGAGGGATACTCAACCGTTTGGATTACGGAACCTAGAACCAAGAGGGACGACTCAACTCGATTCAAGGCGGTAGAACGGCGACTCCAATTGAGGTGGTTACTCAAGTAGATAGGCCGGATGAACAACCAAGGACGTCACGCGTGATTGCTCAAATAACCCTTGCCAAGCAAGTAGGAATGTACTCTCGAAATTGTAAGAGAACAAATTGAAATTTTATTATCAAAAGTGTCTAACCTTTGCTGGTACAAAAGGCGCCTTTTTATAGGCTAGAAACCTTTGTGGTCAAGGATTGGCGGCCCACCAACCTAAACTAGAAAAGGAGCTCGATCCACTCTTGAACATGAGTGGGCCGATTGTTTGACTCCAATAACCAATAAACTATTAATTAAAACACGACTAACAAACCAACTAACAACTAATGACTCGATAATGATCAAAACCAACTAACAACTCATACGACTAACAATGCTAACATTCCTAGTGCTCGGCCCAAGTAGCTAAGGCCGCGCTTGATGCTTCCTTGACTTGGATCAATGTGTAGATGCCTTGATTAGCAACTTCCAAGCCTTCAATGTTCCTATGGAAGCCTTGAGTCAAGGCCGCCATCCGTGCACACATCAGTCCCCTCCACTTGAGAAGGATTTGTCCTCAAATCTGGATGGAAATGAATGATACTAGCAAGAGTTGGAGTACGAAACCTCAAATCTAATGCCACCACATATTGGCCCACTTAGATTGAATGATACTTGCATACGTCATGATTATTATAATGCGGTGCACATGTCTCTTGGTCAGTTTGAAAATGCTCACAGCCAGCCAAGAAAAACTCATGGCTTTACTCCAATGACTCCTCGAAGATAACGCATATAGCTTCGGTTACATCTTTTTGGATCCTCCAAAATGCAACTGATATAATGAAGAACACTTTGAACACGTTCAACTGCATTAGACTGATCATCACTTGGAACACTTGTTGCAAAAGGGTAAGAAGGCATAGGACAAGATTCAAGCGCAAGAACCCCCATTGAAACTCCAGTACTCCTCCCAACAAGCAAAACAGACTCATGGGTGAAGTTAAATACCAATGGATCGTAAAGGGATACAACACTTAAGAGGCAAACTTCATGAAGATTCTGATACTCACCAGTGGAGTTAGGGATGGAGCATGCCATGATCAACTCATTCTCTCCTTGCTTAACCTGCGACAAAGCAACTACTCCCGAAGGCAATGCCCTATCGAGTTCATCAACATTCAAGAGTACATGTTTGCAAATCATGAGTAATACAGGCTGATCAGAATTCACACATTTCCTAACTTCCTTAGCCTTGATTATCATGTTTTGCTTCCTAGTGCTTGATTTAATCAGTGTATGACCCTTGGCCGAATGCTCATTTGTGGAAGTGGAGCAATTTCCAGATTCGGCCGTCTTTTGTTTCCTATTTTGTCGGTCTAAGTCACATTCTCGTTCCATTGTGCAAGAGAGTGTACTTATTAGATCTACCATCAAAAGTGACATGCTTATCAAATTGCCAGGGTCTTCCTAAAATTACATGGGTAGCATGCATGGGGACAACATCACAAACAACTTCGTCAATGTGGTTGCCAATGGAGAAAGGAAGACGTACCTGTTTGTAGACACGTACTTCACCATCTTCGCTTAGCCATTGTAGTCGGTACGGGTGTGGATGTCTAGTCGTTGGAAGTCCCAAGCTCTCTACCATGGGCAAACTTGCTACATTGGTGCAACTACTACCATCAATGATGAGACTGCACACTTTGTCACTTCCAACTCCCGAAAGAACAATTCGGTTGGAAACCTTTTGTACGGTTGGAAGGTAGGCTATTAAAGACCCACCCACGTTAGCCTTAACTTGCAAGCACAAGGTCAAGCTCGGATTTTCTGTTCAAACACACCCAAGGAAGGCAGTTTCGGATGTTTGTTCAAGACAATAGCAACTAGATGGAATCTCAACAACGTGACGCAATCAACCCTCCTCAGGCTCCCCCCCCAATGGGTTACCCAAGATATTCCCTAGATAGAAGCAAAGACTCCAAGAAAGCCTTTCACCAATGCTCGAGAGTACAAGAAATTGTTCGCTAGACGGACGAAACAAATTTCCAAGAATCAAGAGGTTCAAGAACTTCAAGAAGTAGTAGTGGACCGAAACTTTTGAAATTTTTTTTTCCTTTTTGTAGTCTTGGATACAAGATGTAATCCGTGATTGATTTTGGCAATAAACTTCGGACTTTCTTTCTTGTTTTTCGTTTCTTTTTTTTTTTTTTGACTTGTACGAACAACACAACACAAGCTTGGCCGATTGGACTATTTTCCGGATTTGGTTCAGCCAATTCACACGCACAAGGAATCTTCAAGAACTTCAAGATCCTTCAAGAACTTTCAAGGAAGTTATCAAGAACTTCAAGAATTTCAAGATTGTGGTCGAGAAACTCAAGATTCTTGTAGGTTCTCTCAAGATTCACAAATACCAACAAGTTTCACCACAATTCAGATTTGAAAAACCAAGTAAACAAGTTGGCTAACTCAAAACAATGATACCAGAAATTATGGACAGCAATAGACAAGCCAACGATGGAACACAAGACAGAATTTAAAGGCACTATGGACGGAACTAGAAGACGCACTTGGACAGATTTGTGGACACAATTATGGGGAGATTCAAGACAACGAACCAACACAAGAACGGACAGAATATTGACGACTCGCGACAGGGTACAAACACGGACAGAAATTCGGCGCAACAAGGGAATAAACTCGGACAGATTTGACACATAAGTAAAATCCAACTACGGCCCGATTGCAAAACACAATGATTGAACACAAAACGGACAGAAATTGACGACGCCAATGGCAAAACAACTTCGGACAGATTTGTGAGCAACGAAGAAACAACTAGCGATGCAACAAACAAACAAGACAGCGGAAAAATAGGAACCCTAAAACGAACTAGACAAGAACAAGTACGAGGATATAACGACTTGATACCTCAACCAGCTCTGAAGCCAACTGATACGTTCCTCGGTCAACTCGTTCCGAGACACGTAGCACGATTGCCCAAGGACCTAGAGGGATACTCAACCGTTTGGATTACGGAACCTAGAACCAAGAGGGACGACTCAACTCGATTCAAGGCGGTAGAACGGCGACTCCAATTGAGGTGGTTACTCAAGTAGATAGGCCGGATGAACAACCAAGGACGTCACGCGTGATTGCTCAAATAACCCTTGCCAAGCAAGTAGGAATGTACTCTCGAAATTGTAAGAGAACAAATTGAAATTTTATTATCAAAAGTGTCTAACCTTTGCTGGTACAAAAGGCGCCTTTTTATAGGCTAGAAACCTTTGTGGTCAAGGATTGGCGGCCCACCAACCTAAACTAGAAAAGGAGCTCGATCCACTCTTGAACATGAGTGGGCCGATTGTTTGACTCCAATAACCAATAAACTATTAATTAAAACACGACTAACAAACCAACTAACAACTAATGACTCGATAATGATCAAAACCAACTAACAACTCATACGACTAACAATGCTAACATTCCTAGTGCTCGGCCCAAGTAGCTAAGGCCGCGCTTGATGCTTCCTTGACTTGGATCAATGTGTAGATGCCTTGATTAGCAACTTCCAAGCCTTCAATGTTCCTATGGAAGCCTTGAGTCAAGGCCGCCATCCGTGCACACATCAGTCCCCTCCACTTGAGAAGGATTTGTCCTCAAATCTGGATGGAAATGAATGATACTAGCAAGAGTTGGAGTACGAAACCTCAAATCTAATGCCACCACATATTGGCCCACTTAGATTGAATGATACTTGCATACGTCATGATTATTATAATGCGGTGCACATGTCTCTTGGTCAGTTTGAAAATGCTCACAGCCAGCCAAGAAAAACTCATGGCTTTACTCCAATGACTCCTCGAAGATAACGCATATAGCTTCGGTTACATCTTTTTGGATCCTCCAAAATGCAACTGATATAATGAAGAACACTTTGAACACGTTCAACTGCATTAGACTGATCATCACTTGGAACACTTGTTGCAAAAGGGTAAGAAGGCATAGGACAAGATTCAAGCGCAAGAACCCCCATTGAAACTCCAGTACTCCTCCCAACAAGCAAAACAGACTCATGGGTGAAGTTAAATACCAATGGATCGTAAAGGGATACAACACTTAAGAGGCAAACTTCATGAAGATTCTGATACTCACCAGTGGAGTTAGGGATGGAGCATGCCATGATCAACTCATTCTCTCCTTGCTTAACCTGCGACAAAGCAACTACTCCCGAAGGCAATGCCCTATCGAGTTCATCAACATTCAAGAGTACATGTTTGCAAATCATGAGTAATACAGGCTGATCAGAATTCACACATTTCCTAACTTCCTTAGCCTTGATTATCATGTTTTGCTTCCTAGTGCTTGATTTAATCAGTGTATGACCCTTGGCCGAATGCTCATTTGTGGAAGTGGAGCAATTTCCAGATTCGGCCGTCTTTTGTTTCCTATTTTGTCGGTCTAAGTCACATTCTCGTTCCATTGTGCAAGAGAGTGTACTTATTAGATCTACCATCAAAAGTGACATGCTTATCAAATTGCCAGGGTCTTCCTAAAATTACATGGGTAGCATGCATGGGGACAACATCACAAACAACTTCGTCAATGTGGTTGCCAATGGAGAAAGGAAGACGTACCTGTTTGTAGACACGTACTTCACCATCTTCGCTTAGCCATTGTAGTCGGTACGGGTGTGGATGTCTAGTCGTTGGAAGTCCCAAGCTCTCTACCATGGGCAAACTTGCTACATTGGTGCAACTACTACCATCAATGATGAGACTGCACACTTTGTCACTTCCAACTCCCGAAAGAACAATTCGGTTGGAAACCTTTTGTACGGTTGGAAGGTAGGCTATTAAAGACCCACCCACGTTAGCCTTAACTTGCAAGCACAAGGTCAAGCTCGGATTTTCTGTTCAAACACACCCAAGGAAGGCAGTTTCGGATGTTTGTTCAAGACAATAGCAACTAGATGGAATCTCAACAACGTGACGCAATCAACCCTCCTCAGGCTCCCCCCCCAATGGGTTACCCAAGATATTCCCTAGATAGAAGCAAAGACTCCAAGAAAGCCTTTCACCAATGCTCGAGAGTACAAGAAATTGTTCGCTAGACGGACGAAACAAATTTCCAAGAATCAAGAGGTTCAAGAACTTCAAGAAGTAGTAGTGGACCGAAACTTTTGAAATTTTTTTTTCCTTTTTGTAGTCTTGGATACAAGATGTAATCCGTGATTGATTTTGGCAATAAACTTCGGACTTTCTTTCTTGTTTTTCGTTTCTTTTTTTTTTTTTTGACTTGTACGAACAACACAACACAAGCTTGGCCGATTGGACTATTTTCCGGATTTGGTTCAGCCAATTCACACGCACAAGGAATCTTCAAGAACTTCAAGATCCTTCAAGAACTTTCAAGGAAGTTATCAAGAACTTCAAGAATTTCAAGATTGTGGTCGAGAAACTCAAGATTCTTGTAGGTTCTCTCAAGATTCACAAATACCAACAAGTTTCACCACAATTCAGATTTGAAAAACCAAGTAAACAAGTTGGCTAACTCAAAACAATGATACCAGAAATTATGGACAGCAATAGACAAGCCAACGATGGAACACAAGACAGAATTTAAAGGCACTATGGACGGAACTAGAAGACGCACTTGGACAGATTTGTGGACACAATTATGGGGAGATTCAAGACAACGAACCAACACAAGAACGGACAGAATATTGACGACTCGCGACAGGGTACAAACACGGACAGAAATTCGGCGCAACAAGGGAATAAACTCGGACAGATTTGACACATAAGTAAAATCCAACTACGGCCCGATTGCAAAACACAATGATTGAACACAAAACGGACAGAAATTGACGACGCCAATGGCAAAACAACTTCGGACAGATTTGTGAGCAACGAAGAAACAACTAGCGATGCAACAAACAAACAAGACAGCGGAAAAATAGGAACCCTAAAACGAACTAGACAAGAACAAGTACGAGGATATAACGACTTGATACCTCAACCAGCTCTGAAGCCAACTGATACGTTCCTCGGTCAACTCGTTCCGAGACACGTAGCACGATTGCCCAAGGACCTAGAGGGATACTCAACCGTTTGGATTACGGAACCTAGAACCAAGAGGGACGACTCAACTCGATTCAAGGCGGTAGAACGGCGACTCCAATTGAGGTGGTTACTCAAGTAGATAGGCCGGATGAACAACCAAGGACGTCACGCGTGATTGCTCAAATAACCCTTGCCAAGCAAGTAGGAATGTACTCTCGAAATTGTAAGAGAACAAATTGAAATTTTATTATCAAAAGTGTCTAACCTTTGCTGGTACAAAAGGCGCCTTTTTATAGGCTAGAAACCTTTGTGGTCAAGGATTGGCGGCCCACCAACCTAAACTAGAAAAGGAGCTCGATCCACTCTTGAACATGAGTGGGCCGATTGTTTGACTCCAATAACCAATAAACTATTAATTAAAACACGACTAACAAACCAACTAACAACTAATGACTCGATAATGATCAAAACCAACTAACAACTCATACGACTAACAATGCTAACATTCCTAGTGCTCGGCCCAAGTAGCTAAGGCCGCGCTTGATGCTTCCTTGACTTGGATCAATGTGTAGATGCCTTGATTAGCAACTTCCAAGCCTTCAATGTTCCTATGGAAGCCTTGAGTCAAGGCCGCCATCCGTGCACACATCAGTCCCCTCCACTTGAGAAGGATTTGTCCTCAAATCTGGATGGAAATGAATGATACTAGCAAGAGTTGGAGTACGAAACCTCAAATCTAATGCCACCACATATTGGCCCACTTAGATTGAATGATACTTGCATACGTCATGATTATTATAATGCGGTGCACATGTCTCTTGGTCAGTTTGAAAATGCTCACAGCCAGCCAAGAAAAACTCATGGCTTTACTCCAATGACTCCTCGAAGATAACGCATATAGCTTCGGTTACATCTTTTTGGATCCTCCAAAATGCAACTGATATAATGAAGAACACTTTGAACACGTTCAACTGCATTAGACTGATCATCACTTGGAACACTTGTTGCAAAAGGGTAAGAAGGCATAGGACAAGATTCAAGCGCAAGAACCCCCATTGAAACTCCAGTACTCCTCCCAACAAGCAAAACAGACTCATGGGTGAAGTTAAATACCAATGGATCGTAAAGGGATACAACACTTAAGAGGCAAACTTCATGAAGATTCTGATACTCACCAGTGGAGTTAGGGATGGAGCATGCCATGATCAACTCATTCTCTCCTTGCTTAACCTGCGACAAAGCAACTACTCCCGAAGGCAATGCCCTATCGAGTTCATCAACATTCAAGAGTACATGTTTGCAAATCATGAGTAATACAGGCTGATCAGAATTCACACATTTCCTAACTTCCTTAGCCTTGATTATCATGTTTTGCTTCCTAGTGCTTGATTTAATCAGTGTATGACCCTTGGTCGAATGCTCATTTGTGGAAGTGGAGCAATTTCCAGATTCGGCCGTCTTTTGTTTCCTCTTTTGTCGGTCTAAGTCACATTCTCGTTCCATTGTGCAAGAGAGTGTACTTATTAGATCTACCATCAAAAGTGACATGCTTATCAAATTGCCAGGGTCTTCCTAAAATTACATGGGTAGCATGCATGGGGACAACATCACAAACAACTTCGTCAATGTGGTTGCCAATGGAGAAAGGAAGACGTACCTGTTTGTAGACACGTACTTCACCATCTTCGCTTAGCCATTGTAGTCGGTACGGGTGTGGATGTCTAGTCGTTGGAAGTCCCAAGCTCTCTACCATGGGCAAACTTGCTACATTGGTGCAACTACTACCATCAATGATGAGACTGCACACTTTGTCACTTCCAACTCCCGAAAGAACAATTCGGTTGGAAACCTTTTGTACGGTTGGAAGGTAGGCTATTAAAGACCCACCCACGTTAGCCTTAACTTGCAAGCACAAGGTCAAGCTCGGATTTTCTGTTCAAACACACCCAAGGAAGGCAGTTTCGGATGTTTGTTCAAGACAATAGCAACTAGATGGAATCTCAACAACGTGACGCAATCAACCCTCCTCAGGCTCCCCCCCCAATGGGTTACCCAAGATATTCCCTAGATAGAAGCAAAGACTCCAAGAAAGCCTTTCACCAATGCTCGAGAGTACAAGAAATTGTTCGCTAGACGGACGAAACAAATTTCCAAGAATCAAGAGGTTCAAGAACTTCAAGAAGTAGTAGTGGACCGAAACTTTTGAAATTTTTTTTTCCTTTTTGTAGTCTTGGATACAAGATGTAATCCGTGATTGATTTTGGCAATAAACTTCGGACTTTCTTTCTTGTTTTTCGTTTCTTTTTTTTTTTTTTGACTTATACGAACAACACAACACAAGCTTGGCCGATTGGACTATTTTCCGGATTTGGTTCAGCCAATTCACACGCACAAGGAATCTTCAAGAACTTCAAGATCCTTCAAGAACTTTCAAGGAAGTTATCAAGAACTTCAAGAATTTCAAGATTGTGGTCGAGAAACTCAAGATTCTTGTAGGTTCTCTCAAGATTCACAAATACCAACAAGTTTCACCACAATTCAGATTTGAAAAACCAAGTAAACAAGTTGGCTAACTCAAAACAATGATACCAGAAATTATGGACAGCAATAGACAAGCCAACGATGGAACACAAGACAGAATTTAAAGGCACTATGGACGGAACTAGAAGACGCACTTGGACAGATTTGTGGACACAATTATGGGGAGATTCAAGACAACGAACCAACACAAGAACGGACAGAATATTGACGACTCGCGACAGGGTACAAACACGGACAGAAATTCGGCGCAACAAGGGAATAAACTCGGACAGATTTGACACATAAGTAAAATCCAACTACGGCCCGATTGCAAAACACAATGATTGAACACAAAACGGACAGAAATTGACGACGCCAATGGCAAAACAACTTCGGACAGATTTGTGAGCAACGAAGAAACAACTAGCGATGCAACAAACAAACAAGACAGCGGAAAAATAGGAACCCTAAAACGAACTAGACAAGAACAAGTACGAGGATATAACGACTTGATACCTCAACCAGCTCTGAAGCCAACTGATACGTTCCTCGGTCAACTCGTTCCGAGACACGTAGCACGATTGCCCAAGGACCTAGAGGGATACTCAACCGTTTGGATTACGGAACCTAGAACCAAGAGGGACGACTCAACTCGATTCAAGGCGGTAGAACGGCGACTCCAATTGAGGTGGTTACTCAAGTAGATAGGCCGGATGAACAACCAAGGACGTCACGCGTGATTGCTCAAATAACCCTTGCCAAGCAAGTAGGAATGTACTCTCGAAATTGTAAGAGAACAAATTGAAATTTTATTATCAAAAGTGTCTAACCTTTGCTGGTACAAAAGGCGCCTTTTTATAGGCTAGAAACCTTTGTGGTCAAGGATTGGCGGCCCACCAACCTAAACTAGAAAAGGAGCTCGATCCACTCTTGAACATGAGTGGGCCGATTGTTTGACTCCAATAACCAATAAACTATTAATTAAAACACGACTAACAAACCAACTAACAACTAATGACTCGATAATGATCAAAACCAACTAACAACTCATACGACTAACAATGCTAACATTCCTAGTGCTCGGCCCAAGTAGCTAAGGCCGCGCTTGATGCTTCCTTGACTTGGATCAATGTGTAGATGCCTTGATTAGCAACTTCCAAGCCTTCAATGTTCCTATGGAAGCCTTGAGTCAAGGCCGCCATCCGTGCACACATCAGTCCCCTCCACTTGAGAAGGATTTGTCCTCAAATCTGGATGGAAATGAATGATACTAGCAAGAGTTGGAGTACGAAACCTCAAATCTAATGCCACCACATATTGGCCCACTTAGATTGAATGATACTTGCATACGTCATGATTATTATAATGCGGTGCACATGTCTCTTGGTCAGTTTGAAAATGCTCACAGCCAGCCAAGAAAAACTCATGGCTTTACTCCAATGACTCCTCGAAGATAACGCATATAGCTTCGGTTACATCTTTTTGGATCCTCCAAAATGCAACTGATATAATGAAGAACACTTTGAACACGTTCAACTGCATTAGACTGATCATCACTTGGAACACTTGTTGCAAAAGGGTAAGAAGGCATAGGACAAGATTCAAGCGCAAGAACCCCCATTGAAACTCCAGTACTCCTCCCAACAAGCAAAACAGACTCATGGGTGAAGTTAAATACCAATGGATCGTAAAGGGATACAACACTTAAGAGGCAAACTTCATGAAGATTCTGATACTCACCAGTGGAGTTAGGGATGGAGCATGCCATGATCAACTCATTCTCTCCTTGCTTAACCTGCGACAAAGCAACTACTCCCGAAGGCAATGCCCTATCGAGTTCATCAACATTCAAGAGTACATGTTTGCAAATCATGAGTAATACAGGCTGATCAGAATTCACACATTTCCTAACTTCCTTAGCCTTGATTATCATGTTTTGCTTCCTAGTGCTTGATTTAATCAGTGTATGACCCTTGGCCGAATGCTCATTTGTGGAAGTGGAGCAATTTCCAGATTCGGCCGTCTTTTGTTTCCTCTTTTGTCGGTCTAAGTCACATTCTCGTTCCATTGTGCAAGAGAGTGTACTTATTAGATCTACCATCAAAAGTGACATGCTTATCAAATTGCCAGGGTCTTCCTAAAATTACATGGGTAGCATGCATGGGGACAACATCACAAACAACTTCGTCAATGTGGTTGCCAATGGAGAAAGGAAGACGTACCTGTTTGTAGACACGTACTTCACCATCTTCGCTTAGCCATTGTAGTCGGTACGGGTGTGGATGTCTAGTCGTTGGAAGTCCCAAGCTCTCTACCATGGGCAAACTTGCTACATTGGTGCAACTACTACCATCAATGATGAGACTGCACACTTTGTCACTTCCAACTCCCGAAAGAACAATTCGGTTGGAAACCTTTTGTACGGTTGGAAGGTAGGCTATTAAAGACCCACCCACGTTAGCCTTAACTTGCAAGCACAAGGTCAAGCTCGGATTTTCTGTTCAAACACACCCAAGGAAGGCAGTTTCGGATGTTTGTTCAAGACAATAGCAACTAGATGGAATCTCAACAACGTGACGCAATCAACCCTCCTCAGGCTCCCCCCCCAATGGGTTACCCAAGATATTCCCTAGATAGAAGCAAAGACTCCAAGAAAGCCTTTCACCAATGCTCGAGAGTACAAGAAATTGTTCGCTAGACGGACGAAACAAATTTCCAAGAATCAAGAGGTTCAAGAACTTCAAGAAGTAGTAGTGGACCGAAACTTTTGAAATTTTTTTTTCCTTTTTGTAGTCTTGGATACAAGATGTAATCCGTGATTGATTTTGGCAATAAACTTCGGACTTTCTTTCTTGTTTTTCGTTTCTTTTTTTTTTTTTTGACTTATACGAACAACACAACACAAGCTTGGCCGATTGGACTATTTTCCGGATTTGGTTCAGCCAATTCACACGCACAAGGAATCTTCAAGAACTTCAAGATCCTTCAAGAACTTTCAAGGAAGTTATCAAGAACTTCAAGAATTTCAAGATTGTGGTCGAGAAACTCAAGATTCTTGTAGGTTCTCTCAAGATTCACAAATACCAACAAGTTTCACCACAATTCAGATTTGAAAAACCAAGTAAACAAGTTGGCTAACTCAAAACAATGATACCAGAAATTATGGACAGCAATAGACAAGCCAACGATGGAACACAAGACAGAATTTAAAGGCACTATGGACGGAACTAGAAGACGCACTTGGACAGATTTGTGGACACAATTATGGGGAGATTCAAGACAACGAACCAACACAAGAACGGACAGAATATTGACGACTCGCGACAGGGTACAAACACGGACAGAAATTCGGCGCAACAAGGGAATAAACTCGGACAGATTTGACACATAAGTAAAATCCAACTACGGCCCGATTGCAAAACACAATGATTGAACACAAAACGGACAGAAATTGACGACGCCAATGGCAAAACAACTTCGGACAGATTTGTGAGCAACGAAGAAACAACTAGCGATGCAACAAACAAACAAGACAGCGGAAAAATAGGAACCCTAAAACGAACTAGACAAGAACAAGTACGAGGATATAACGACTTGATACCTCAACCAGCTCTGAAGCCAACTGATACGTTCCTCGGTCAACTCGTTCCGAGACACGTAGCACGATTGCCCAAGGACCTAGAGGGATACTCAACCGTTTGGATTACGGAACCTAGAACCAAGAGGGACGACTCAACTCGATTCAAGGCGGTAGAACGGCGACTCCAATTGAGGTGGTTACTCAAGTAGATAGGCCGGATGAACAACCAAGGACGTCACGCGTGATTGCTCAAATAACCCTTGCCAAGCAAGTAGGAATGTACTCTCGAAATTGTAAGAGAACAAATTGAAATTTTATTATCAAAAGTGTCTAACCTTTGCTGGTACAAAAGGCGCCTTTTTATAGGCTAGAAACCTTTGTGGTCAAGGATTGGCGGCCCACCAACCTAAACTAGAAAAGGAGCTCGATCCACTCTTGAACATGAGTGGGCCGATTGTTTGACTCCAATAACCAATAAACTATTAATTAAAACACGACTAACAAACCAACTAACAACTAATGACTCGATAATGATCAAAACCAACTAACAACTCATACGACTAACAATGCTAACATTCCTAGTGCTCGGCCCAAGTAGCTAAGGCCGCGCTTGATGCTTCCTTGACTTGGATCAATGTGTAGATGCCTTGATTAGCAACTTCCAAGCCTTCAATGTTCCTATGGAAGCCTTGAGTCAAGGCCGCCATCCGTGCACACATCAGTCCCCTCCACTTGAGAAGGATTTGTCCTCAAATCTGGATGGAAATGAATGATACTAGCAAGAGTTGGAGTACGAAACCTCAAATCTAATGCCACCACATATTGGCCCACTTAGATTGAATGATACTTGCATACGTCATGATTATTATAATGCGGTGCACATGTCTCTTGGTCAGTTTGAAAATGCTCACAGCCAGCCAAGAAAAACTCATGGCTTTACTCCAATGACTCCTCGAAGATAACGCATATAGCTTCGGTTACATCTTTTTGGATCCTCCAAAATGCAACTGATATAATGAAGAACACTTTGAACACGTTCAACTGCATTAGACTGATCATCACTTGGAACACTTGTTGCAAAAGGGTAAGAAGGCATAGGACAAGATTCAAGCGCAAGAACCCCCATTGAAACTCCAGTACTCCTCCCAACAAGCAAAACAGACTCATGGGTGAAGTTAAATACCAATGGATCGTAAAGGGATACAACACTTAAGAGGCAAACTTCATGAAGATTCTGATACTCACCAGTGGAGTTAGGGATGGAGCATGCCATGATCAACTCATTCTCTCCTTGCTTAACCTGCGACAAAGCAACTACTCCCGAAGGCAATGCCCTATCGAGTTCATCAACATTCAAGAGTACATGTTTGCAAATCATGAGTAATACAGGCTGATCAGAATTCACACATTTCCTAACTTCCTTAGCCTTGATTATCATGTTTTGCTTCCTAGTGCTTGATTTAATCAGTGTATGACCCTTGGTCGAATGCTCATTTGTGGAAGTGGAGCAATTTCCAGATTCGGCCGTCTTTTGTTTCCTCTTTTGTCGGTCTAAGTCACATTCTCGTTCCATTGTGCAAGAGAGTGTACTTATTAGATCTACCATCAAAAGTGACATGCTTATCAAATTGCCAGGGTCTTCCTAAAATTACATGGGTAGCATGCATGGGGACAACATCACAAACAACTTCGTCAATGTGGTTGCCAATGGAGAAAGGAAGACGTACCTGTTTGTAGACACGTACTTCACCATCTTCGCTTAGCCATTGTAGTCGGTACGGGTGTGGATGTCTAGTCGTTGGAAGTCCCAAGCTCTCTACCATGGGCAAACTTGCTACATTGGTGCAACTACTACCATCAATGATGAGACTGCACACTTTGTCACTTCCAACTCCCGAAAGAACAATTCGGTTGGAAACCTTTTGTACGGTTGGAAGGTAGGCTATTAAAGACCCACCCACGTTAGCCTTAACTTGCAAGCACAAGGTCAAGCTCGGATTTTCTGTTCAAACACACCCAAGGAAGGCAGTTTCGGATGTTTGTTCAAGACAATAGCAACTAGATGGAATCTCAACAACGTGACGCAATCAACCCTCCTCAGGCTCCCCCCCCAATGGGTTACCCAAGATATTCCCTAGATAGAAGCAAAGACTCCAAGAAAGCCTTTCACCAATGCTCGAGAGTACAAGAAATTGTTCGCTAGACGGACGAAACAAATTTCCAAGAATCAAGAGGTTCAAGAACTTCAAGAAGTAGTAGTGGACCGAAACTTTTGAAATTTTTTTTTCCTTTTTGTAGTCTTGGATACAAGATGTAATCCGTGATTGATTTTGGCAATAAACTTCGGACTTTCTTTCTTGTTTTTCGTTTCTTTTTTTTTTTTTTTGACTTATACGAACAACACAACACAAGCTTGGCCGATTGGACTATTTTCCGGATTTGGTTCAGCCAATTCACACGCACAAGGAATCTTCAAGAACTTCAAGATCCTTCAAGAACTTTCAAGGAAGTTATCAAGAACTTCAAGAATTTCAAGATTGTGGTCGAGAAACTCAAGATTCTTGTAGGTTCTCTCAAGATTCACAAATACCAACAAGTTTCACCACAATTCAGATTTGAAAAACCAAGTAAACAAGTTGGCTAACTCAAAACAATGATACCAGAAATTATGGACAGCAATAGACAAGCCAACGATGGAACACAAGACAGAATTTAAAGGCACTATGGACGGAACTAGAAGACGCACTTGGACAGATTTGTGGACACAATTATGGGGAGATTCAAGACAACGAACCAACACAAGAACGGACAGAATATTGACGACTCGCGACAGGGTACAAACACGGACAGAAATTCGGCGCAACAAGGGAATAAACTCGGACAGATTTGACACATAAGTAAAATCCAACTACGGCCCGATTGCAAAACACAATGATTGAACACAAAACGGACAGAAATTGACGACGCCAATGGCAAAACAACTTCGGACAGATTTGTGAACAACGAAGAAACAACTAGCGATGCAACAAACAAACAAGACAGCGGAAAAATAGGAACCCTAAAACGAACTAGACAAGAACAAGTACGAGGATATAACGACTTGATACCTCAACCAGCTCTGAAGCCAACTGATACGTTCCTCGGTCAACTCGTTCCGAGACACGTAGCACGATTGCCCAAGGACCTAGAGGGATACTCAACCGTTTGGATTACGGAACCTAGAACCAAGAGGGACGACTCAACTCGATTCAAGGCGGTAGAACGGCGACTCCAATTGAGGTGGTTACTCAAGTAGATAGGCCGGATGAACAACCAAGGACGTCACGCGTGATTGCTCAAATAACCCTTGCCAAGCAAGTAGGAATGTACTCTCGAAATTGTAAGAGAACAAATTGAAATTTTATTATCAAAAGTGTCTAACCTTTGCTGGTACAAAAGGCGCCTTTTTATAGGCTAGAAACCTTTGTGGTCAAGGATTGGCGGCCCACCAACCTAAACTAGAAAAGGAGCTCGATCCACTCTTGAACATGAGTGGGCCGATTGTTTGACTCCAATAACCAATAAACTATTAATTAAAACACGACTAACAAACCAACTAACAACTAATGACTCGATAATGATCAAAACCAACTAACAACTCATACGACTAACAATG
The DNA here is from genome assembly GCF_036785885.1 of Coffea arabica. NCBI lineage: Eukaryota > Viridiplantae > Streptophyta > Magnoliopsida > Gentianales > Rubiaceae > Coffea > Coffea arabica. The sequence continues at coordinate 43,796,311 of NC_092313.1, forward strand.
CTAACATTCCTAGTGCTCGGCCCAAGTAGCTAAGGCCGCGCTTGATGCTTCCTTGACTTGGATCAATGTGTAGATGCCTTGATTAGCAACTTCCAAGCCTTCAATGTTCCTATGGAAGCCTTGAGTCAAGGCCGCCATCCGTGCACACATCAGTCCCCTCCACTTGAGAAGGATTTGTCCTCAAATCTGGATGGAAATGAATGATACTAGCAAGAGTTGGAGTACGAAACCTCAAATCTAATGCCACCACATATTGGCCCACTTAGATTGAATGATACTTGCATACGTCATGATTATTATAATGCGGTGCACATGTCTCTTGGTCAGTTTGAAAATGCTCACAGCCAGCCAAGAAAAACTCATGGCTTTACTCCAATGACTCCTCGAAGATAACGCATATAGCTTCGGTTACATCTTTTTGGATCCTCCAAAATGCAACTGATATAATGAAGAACACTTTGAACACGTTCAACTGCATTAGACTGATCATCACTTGGAACACTTGTTGCAAAAGGGTAAGAAGGCATAGGACAAGATTCAAGCGCAAGAACCCCCATTGAAACTCCAGTACTCCTCCCAACAAGCAAAACAGACTCATGGGTGAAGTTAAATACCAATGGATCGTAAAGGGATACAACACTTAAGAGGCAAACTTCATGAAGATTCTGATACTCACCAGTGGAGTTAGGGATGGAGCATGCCATGATCAACTCATTCTCTCCTTGCTTAACCTGCGACAAAGCAACTACTCCCGAAGGCAATGCCCTATCGAGTTCATCAACATTCAAGAGTACATGTTTGCAAATCATGAGTAATACAGGCTGATCAGAATTCACACATTTCCTAACTTCCTTAGCCTTGATTATCATGTTTTGCTTCCTAGTGCTTGATTTAATCAGTGTATGACCCTTGGTCGAATGCTCATTTGTGGAAGTGGAGCAATTTCCAGATTCGGCCGTCTTTTGTTTCCTCTTTTGTCGGTCTAAGTCACATTCTCGTTCCATTGTGCAAGAGAGTGTACTTATTAGATCTACCATCAAAAGTGACATGCTTATCAAATTGCCAGGGTCTTCCTAAAATTACATGGGTAGCATGCATGGGGACAACATCACAAACAACTTCGTCAATGTGGTTGCCAATGGAGAAAGGAAGACGTACCTGTTTGTAGACACGTACTTCACCATCTTCGCTTAGCCATTGTAGTCGGTACGGGTGTGGATGTCTAGTCGTTGGAAGTCCCAAGCTCTCTACCATGGGCAAACTTGCTACATTGGTGCAACTACTACCATCAATGATGAGACTGCACACTTTGTCACTTCCAACTCCCGAAAGAACAATTCGGTTGGAAACCTTTTGTACGGTTGGAAGGTAGGCTATTAAAGACCCACCCACGTTAGCCTTAACTTGCAAGCACAAGGTCAAGCTCGGATTTTCTGTTCAAACACACCCAAGGAAGGCAGTTTCGGATGTTTGTTCAAGACAATAGCAACTAGATGGAATCTCAACAACGTGACGCAATCAACCCTCCTCAGGCTCCCCCCCCAATGGGTTACCCAAGATATTCCCTAGATAGAAGCAAAGACTCCAAGAAAGCCTTTCACCAATGCTCGAGAGTACAAGAAATTGTTCGCTAGACGGACGAAACAAATTTCCAAGAATCAAGAGGTTCAAGAACTTCAAGAAGTAGTAGTGGACCGAAACTTTTGAAATTTTTTTTTCCTTTTTGTAGTCTTGGATACAAGATGTAATCCGTGATTGATTTTGGCAATAAACTTCGGACTTTCTTTCTTGTTTTTCGTTTCTTTTTTTTTTTTTTTGACTTATACGAACAACACAACACAAGCTTGGCCGATTGGACTATTTTCCGGATTTGGTTCAGCCAATTCACACGCACAAGGAATCTTCAAGAACTTCAAGATCCTTCAAGAACTTTCAAGGAAGTTATCAAGAACTTCAAGAATTTCAAGATTGTGGTCGAGAAACTCAAGATTCTTGTAGGTTCTCTCAAGATTCACAAATACCAACAAGTTTCACCACAATTCAGATTTGAAAAACCAAGTAAACAAGTTGGCTAACTCAAAACAATGATACCAGAAATTATGGACAGCAATAGACAAGCCAACGATGGAACACAAGACAGAATTTAAAGGCACTATGGACGGAACTAGAAGACGCACTTGGACAGATTTGTGGACACAATTATGGGGAGATTCAAGACAACGAACCAACACAAGAACGGACAGAATATTGACGACTCGCGACAGGGTACAAACACGGACAGAAATTCGGCGCAACAAGGGAATAAACTCGGACAGATTTGACACATAAGTAAAATCCAACTACGGCCCGATTGCAAAACACAATGATTGAACACAAAACGGACAGAAATTGACGACGCCAATGGCAAAACAACTTCGGACAGATTTGTGAACAACGAAGAAACAACTAGCGATGCAACAAACAAACAAGACAGCGGAAAAATAGGAACCCTAAAACGAACTAGACAAGAACAAGTACGAGGATATAACGACTTGATACCTCAACCAGCTCTGAAGCCAACTGATACGTTCCTCGGTCAACTCGTTCCGAGACACGTAGCACGATTGCCCAAGGACCTAGAGGGATACTCAACCGTTTGGATTACGGAACCTAGAACCAAGAGGGACGACTCAACTCGATTCAAGGCGGTAGAACGGCGACTCCAATTGAGGTGGTTACTCAAGTAGATAGGCCGGATGAACAACCAAGGACGTCACGCGTGATTGCTCAAATAACCCTTGCCAAGCAAGTAGGAATGTACTCTCGAAATTGTAAGAGAACAAATTGAAATTTTATTATCAAAAGTGTCTAACCTTTGCTGGTACAAAAGGCGCCTTTTTATAGGCTAGAAACCTTTGTGGTCAAGGATTGGCGGCCCACCAACCTAAACTAGAAAAGGAGCTCGATCCACTCTTGAACATGAGTGGGCCGATTGTTTGACTCCAATAACCAATAAACTATTAATTAAAACACGACTAACAAACCAACTAACAACTAATGACTCGATAATGATCAAAACCAACTAACAACTCATACGACTAACAATGCTAACATTCCTAGTGCTCGGCCCAAGTAGCTAAGGCCGCGCTTGATGCTTCCTTGACTTGGATCAATGTGTAGATGCCTTGATTAGCAACTTCCAAGCCTTCAATGTTCCTATGGAAGCCTTGAGTCAAGGCCGCCATCCGTGCACACATCAGTCCCCTCCACTTGAGAAGGATTTGTCCTCAAATCTGGATGGAAATGAATGATACTAGCAAGAGTTGGAGTACGAAACCTCAAATCTAATGCCACCACATATTGGCCCACTTAGATTGAATGATACTTGCATACGTCATGATTATTATAATGCGGTGCACATGTCTCTTGGTCAGTTTGAAAATGCTCACAGCCAGCCAAGAAAAACTCATGGCTTTACTCCAATGACTCCTCGAAGATAACGCATATAGCTTCGGTTACATCTTTTTGGATCCTCCAAAATGCAACTGATATAATGAAGAACACTTTGAACACGTTCAACTGCATTAGACTGATCATCACTTGGAACACTTGTTGCAAAAGGGTAAGAAGGCATAGGACAAGATTCAAGCGCAAGAACCCCCATTGAAACTCCAGTACTCCTCCCAACAAGCAAAACAGACTCATGGGTGAAGTTAAATACCAATGGATCGTAAAGGGATACAACACTTAAGAGGCAAACTTCATGAAGATTCTGATACTCACCAGTGGAGTTAGGGATGGAGCATGCCATGATCAACTCATTCTCTCCTTGCTTAACCTGCGACAAAGCAACTACTCCCGAAGGCAATGCCCTATCGAGTTCATCAACATTCAAGAGTACATGTTTGCAAATCATGAGTAATACAGGCTGATCAGAATTCACACATTTCCTAACTTCCTTAGCCTTGATTATCATGTTTTGCTTCCTAGTGCTTGATTTAATCAGTGTATGACCCTTGGTCGAATGCTCATTTGTGGAAGTGGAGCAATTTCCAGATTCGGCCGTCTTTTGTTTCCTCTTTTGTCGGTCTAAGTCACATTCTCGTTCCATTGTGCAAGAGAGTGTACTTATTAGATCTACCATCAAAAGTGACATGCTTATCAAATTGCCAGGGTCTTCCTAAAATTACATGGGTAGCATGCATGGGGACAACATCACAAACAACTTCGTCAATGTGGTTGCCAATGGAGAAAGGAAGACGTACCTGTTTGTAGACACGTACTTCACCATCTTCGCTTAGCCATTGTAGTCGGTACGGGTGTGGATGTCTAGTCGTTGGAAGTCCCAAGCTCTCTACCATGGGCAAACTTGCTACATTGGTGCAACTACTACCATCAATGATGAGACTGCACACTTTGTCACTTCCAACTCCCGAAAGAACAATTCGGTTGGAAACCTTTTGTACGGTTGGAAGGTAGGCTATTAAAGACCCACCCACGTTAGCCTTAACTTGCAAGCACAAGGTCAAGCTCGGATTTTCTGTTCAAACACACCCAAGGAAGGCAGTTTCGGATGTTTGTTCAAGACAATAGCAACTAGATGGAATCTCAACAACGTGACGCAATCAACCCTCCTCAGGCTCCCCCCCCAATGGGTTACCCAAGATATTCCCTAGATAGAAGCAAAGACTCCAAGAAAGCCTTTCACCAATGCTCGAGAGTACAAGAAATTGTTCGCTAGACGGACGAAACAAATTTCCAAGAATCAAGAGGTTCAAGAACTTCAAGAAGTAGTAGTGGACCGAAACTTTTGAAATTTTTTTTTCCTTTTTGTAGTCTTGGATACAAGATGTAATCCGTGATTGATTTTGGCAATAAACTTCGGACTTTCTTTCTTGTTTTTCGTTTCTTTTTTTTTTTTTTTGACTTATACGAACAACACAACACAAGCTTGGCCGATTGGACTATTTTCCGGATTTGGTTCAGCCAATTCACACGCACAAGGAATCTTCAAGAACTTCAAGATCCTTCAAGAACTTTCAAGGAAGTTATCAAGAACTTCAAGAATTTCAAGATTGTGGTCGAGAAACTCAAGATTCTTGTAGGTTCTCTCAAGATTCACAAATACCAACAAGTTTCACCACAATTCAGATTTGAAAAACCAAGTAAACAAGTTGGCTAACTCAAAACAATGATACCAGAAATTATGGACAGCAATAGACAAGCCAACGATGGAACACAAGACAGAATTTAAAGGCACTATGGACGGAACTAGAAGACGCACTTGGACAGATTTGTGGACACAATTATGGGGAGATTCAAGACAACGAACCAACACAAGAACGGACAGAATATTGACGACTCGCGACAGGGTACAAACACGGACAGAAATTCGGCGCAACAAGGGAATAAACTCGGACAGATTTGACACATAAGTAAAATCCAACTACGGCCCGATTGCAAAACACAATGATTGAACACAAAACGGACAGAAATTGACGACGCCAATGGCAAAACAACTTCGGACAGATTTGTGAACAACGAAGAAACAACTAGCGATGCAACAAACAAACAAGACAGCGGAAAAATAGGAACCCTAAAACGAACTAGACAAGAACAAGTACGAGGATATAACGACTTGATACCTCAACCAGCTCTGAAGCCAACTGATACGTTCCTCGGTCAACTCGTTCCGAGACACGTAGCACGATTGCCCAAGGACCTAGAGGGATACTCAACCGTTTGGATTACGGAACCTAGAACCAAGAGGGACGACTCAACTCGATTCAAGGCGGTAGAACGGCGACTCCAATTGAGGTGGTTACTCAAGTAGATAGGCCGGATGAACAACCAAGGACGTCACGCGTGATTGCTCAAATAACCCTTGCCAAGCAAGTAGGAATGTACTCTCGAAATTGTAAGAGAACAAATTGAAATTTTATTATCAAAAGTGTCTAACCTTTGCTGGTACAAAAGGCGCCTTTTTATAGGCTAGAAACCTTTGTGGTCAAGGATTGGCGGCCCACCAACCTAAACTAGAAAAGGAGCTCGATCCACTCTTGAACATGAGTGGGCCGATTGTTTGACTCCAATAACCAATAAACTATTAATTAAAACACGACTAACAAACCAACTAACAACTAATGACTCGATAATGATCAAAACCAACTAACAACTCATACGACTAACAATGCTAACATTCCTAGTGCTCGGCCCAAGTAGCTAAGGCCGCGCTTGATGCTTCCTTGACTTGGATCAATGTGTAGATGCCTTGATTAGCAACTTCCAAGCCTTCAATGTTCCTATGGAAGCCTTGAGTCAAGGCCGCCATCCGTGCACACATCAGTCCCCTCCACTTGAGAAGGATTTGTCCTCAAATCTGGATGGAAATGAATGATACTAGCAAGAGTTGGAGTACGAAACCTCAAATCTAATGCCACCACATATTGGCCCACTTAGATTGAATGATACTTGCATACGTCATGATTATTATAATGCGGTGCACATGTCTCTTGGTCAGTTTGAAAATGCTCACAGCCAGCCAAGAAAAACTCATGGCTTTACTCCAATGACTCCTCGAAGATAACGCATATAGCTTCGGTTACATCTTTTTGGATCCTCCAAAATGCAACTGATATAATGAAGAACACTTTGAACACGTTCAACTGCATTAGACTGATCATCACTTGGAACACTTGTTGCAAAAGGGTAAGAAGGCATAGGACAAGATTCAAGCGCAAGAACCCCCATTGAAACTCCAGTACTCCTCCCAACAAGCAAAACAGACTCATGGGTGAAGTTAAATACCAATGGATCGTAAAGGGATACAACACTTAAGAGGCAAACTTCATGAAGATTCTGATACTCACCAGTGGAGTTAGGGATGGAGCATGCCATGATCAACTCATTCTCTCCTTGCTTAACCTGCGACAAAGCAACTACTCCCGAAGGCAATGCCCTATCGAGTTCATCAACATTCAAGAGTACATGTTTGCAAATCATGAGTAATACAGGCTGATCAGAATTCACACATTTCCTAACTTCCTTAGCCTTGATTATCATGTTTTGCTTCCTAGTGCTTGATTTAATCAGTGTATGACCCTTGGTCGAATGCTCATTTGTGGAAGTGGAGCAATTTCCAGATTCGGCCGTCTTTTGTTTCCTCTTTTGTCGGTCTAAGTCACATTCTCGTTCCATTGTGCAAGAGAGTGTACTTATTAGATCTACCATCAAAAGTGACATGCTTATCAAATTGCCAGGGTCTTCCTAAAATTACATGGGTAGCATGCATGGGGACAACATCACAAACAACTTCGTCAATGTGGTTGCCAATGGAGAAAGGAAGACGTACCTGTTTGTAGACACGTACTTCACCATCTTCGCTTAGCCATTGTAGTCGGTACGGGTGTGGATGTCTAGTCGTTGGAAGTCCCAAGCTCTCTACCATGGGCAAACTTGCTACATTGGTGCAACTACTACCATCAATGATGAGACTGCACACTTTGTCACTTCCAACTCCCGAAAGAACAATTCGGTTGGAAACCTTTTGTACGGTTGGAAGGTAGGCTATTAAAGACCCACCCACGTTAGCCTTAACTTGCAAGCACAAGGTCAAGCTCGGATTTTCTGTTCAAACACACCCAAGGAAGGCAGTTTCGGATGTTTGTTCAAGACAATAGCAACTAGATGGAATCTCAACAACGTGACGCAATCAACCCTCCTCAGGCTCCCCCCCCAATGGGTTACCCAAGATATTCCCTAGATAGAAGCAAAGACTCCAAGAAAGCCTTTCACCAATGCTCGAGAGTACAAGAAATTGTTCGCTAGACGGACGAAACAAATTTCCAAGAATCAAGAGGTTCAAGAACTTCAAGAAGTAGTAGTGGACCGAAACTTTTGAAATTTTTTTTTCCTTTTTGTAGTCTTGGATACAAGATGTAATCCGTGATTGATTTTGGCAATAAACTTCGGACTTTCTTTCTTGTTTTTCGTTTCTTTTTTTTTTTTTTTGACTTATACGAACAACACAACACAAGCTTGGCCGATTGGACTATTTTCCGGATTTGGTTCAGCCAATTCACACGCACAAGGAATCTTCAAGAACTTCAAGATCCTTCAAGAACTTTCAAGGAAGTTATCAAGAACTTCAAGAATTTCAAGATTGTGGTCGAGAAACTCAAGATTCTTGTAGGTTCTCTCAAGATTCACAAATACCAACAAGTTTCACCACAATTCAGATTTGAAAAACCAAGTAAACAAGTTGGCTAACTCAAAACAATGATACCAGAAATTATGGACAGCAATAGACAAGCCAACGATGGAACACAAGACAGAATTTAAAGGCACTATGGACGGAACTAGAAGACGCACTTGGACAGATTTGTGGACACAATTATGGGGAGATTCAAGACAACGAACCAACACAAGAACGGACAGAATATTGACGACTCGCGACAGGGTACAAACACGGACAGAAATTCGGCGCAACAAGGGAATAAACTCGGACAGATTTGACACATAAGTAAAATCCAACTACGGCCCGATTGCAAAACACAATGATTGAACACAAAACGGACAGAAATTGACGACGCCAATGGCAAAACAACTTCGGACAGATTTGTGAACAACGAAGAAACAACTAGCGATGCAACAAACAAACAAGACAGCGGAAAAATAGGAACCCTAAAACGAACTAGACAAGAACAAGTACGAGGATATAACGACTTGATACCTCAACCAGCTCTGAAGCCAACTGATACGTTCCTCGGTCAACTCGTTCCGAGACACGTAGCACGATTGCCCAAGGACCTAGAGGGATACTCAACCGTTTGGATTACGGAACCTAGAACCAAGAGGGACGACTCAACTCGATTCAAGGCGGTAGAACGGCGACTCCAATTGAGGTGGTTACTCAAGTAGATAGGCCGGATGAACAACCAAGGACGTCACGCGTGATTGCTCAAATAACCCTTGCCAAGCAAGTAGGAATGTACTCTCGAAATTGTAAGAGAACAAATTGAAATTTTATTATCAAAAGTGTCTAACCTTTGCTGGTACAAAAGGCGCCTTTTTATAGGCTAGAAACCTTTGTGGTCAAGGATTGGCGGCCCACCAACCTAAACTAGAAAAGGAGCTCGATCCACTCTTGAACATGAGTGGGCCGATTGTTTGACTCCAATAACCAATAAACTATTAATTAAAACACGACTAACAAACCAACTAACAACTAATGACTCGATAATGATCAAAACCAACTAACAACTCATACGACTAACAATGCTAACATTCCTAGTGCTCGGCCCAAGTAGCTAAGGCCGCGCTTGATGCTTCCTTGACTTGGATCAATGTGTAGATGCCTTGATTAGCAACTTCCAAGCCTTCAATGTTCCTATGGAAGCCTTGAGTCAAGGCCGCCATCCGTGCACACATCAGTCCCCTCCACTTGAGAAGGATTTGTCCTCAAATCTGGATGGAAATGAATGATACTAGCAAGAGTTGGAGTACGAAACCTCAAATCTAATGCCACCACATATTGGCCCACTTAGATTGAATGATACTTGCATACGTCATGATTATTATAATGCGGTGCACATGTCTCTTGGTCAGTTTGAAAATGCTCACAGCCAGCCAAGAAAAACTCATGGCTTTACTCCAATGACTCCTCGAAGATAACGCATATAGCTTCGGTTACATCTTTTTGGATCCTCCAAAATGCAACTGATATAATGAAGAACACTTTGAACACGTTCAACTGCATTAGACTGATCATCACTTGGAACACTTGTTGCAAAAGGGTAAGAAGGCATAGGACAAGATTCAAGCGCAAGAACCCCCATTGAAACTCCAGTACTCCTCCCAACAAGCAAAACAGACTCATGGGTGAAGTTAAATACCAATGGATCGTAAAGGGATACAACACTTAAGAGGCAAACTTCATGAAGATTCTGATACTCACCAGTGGAGTTAGGGATGGAGCATGCCATGATCAACTCATTCTCTCCTTGCTTAACCTGCGACAAAGCAACTACTCCCGAAGGCAATGCCCTATCGAGTTCATCAACATTCAAGAGTACATGTTTGCAAATCATGAGTAATACAGGCTGATCAGAATTCACACATTTCCTAACTTCCTTAGCCTTGATTATCATGTTTTGCTTCCTAGTGCTTGATTTAATCAGTGTATGACCCTTGGTCGAATGCTCATTTGTGGAAGTGGAGCAATTTCCAGATTCGGCCGTCTTTTGTTTCCTCTTTTGTCGGTCTAAGTCACATTCTCGTTCCATTGTGCAAGAGAGTGTACTTATTAGATCTACCATCAAAAGTGACATGCTTATCAAATTGCCAGGGTCTTCCTAAAATTACATGGGTAGCATGCATGGGGACAACATCACAAACAACTTCGTCAATGTGGTTGCCAATGGAGAAAGGAAGACGTACCTGTTTGTAGACACGTACTTCACCATCTTCGCTTAGCCATTGTAGTCGGTACGGGTGTGGATGTCTAGTCGTTGGAAGTCCCAAGCTCTCTACCATGGGCAAACTTGCTACATTGGTGCAACTACTACCATCAATGATGAGACTGCACACTTTGTCACTTCCAACTCCCGAAAGAACAATTCGGTTGGAAACCTTTTGTACGGTTGGAAGGTAGGCTATTAAAGACCCACCCACGTTAGCCTTAACTTGCAAGCACAAGGTCAAGCTCGGATTTTCTGTTCAAACACACCCAAGGAAGGCAGTTTCGGATGTTTGTTCAAGACAATAGCAACTAGATGGAATCTCAACAACGTGACGCAATCAACCCTCCTCAGGCTCCCCCCCCAATGGGTTACCCAAGATATTCCCTAGATAGAAGCAAAGACTCCAAGAAAGCCTTTCACCAATGCTCGAGAGTACAAGAAATTGTTCGCTAGACGGACGAAACAAATTTCCAAGAATCAAGAGGTTCAAGAACTTCAAGAAGTAGTAGTGGACCGAAACTTTTGAAATTTTTTTTTCCTTTTTGTAGTCTTGGATACAAGATGTAATCCGTGATTGATTTTGGCAATAAACTTCGGACTTTCTTTCTTGTTTTTCGTTTCTTTTTTTTTTTTTTTGACTTATACGAACAACACAACACAAGCTTGGCCGATTGGACTATTTTCCGGATTTGGTTCAGCCAATTCACACGCACAAGGAATCTTCAAGAACTTCAAGATCCTTCAAGAACTTTCAAGGAAGTTATCAAGAACTTCAAGAATTTCAAGATTGTGGTCGAGAAACTCAAGATTCTTGTAGGTTCTCTCAAGATTCACAAATACCAACAAGTTTCACCACAATTCAGATTTGAAAAACCAAGTAAACAAGTTGGCTAACTCAAAACAATGATACCAGAAATTATGGACAGCAATAGACAAGCCAACGATGGAACACAAGACAGAATTTAAAGGCACTATGGACGGAACTAGAAGACGCACTTGGACAGATTTGTGGACACAATTATGGGGAGATTCAAGACAACGAACCAACACAAGAACGGACAGAATATTGACGACTCGCGACAGGGTACAAACACGGACAGAAATTCGGCGCAACAAGGGAATAAACTCGGACAGATTTGACACATAAGTAAAATCCAACTACGGCCCGATTGCAAAACACAATGATTGAACACAAAACGGACAGAAATTGACGACGCCAATGGCAAAACAACTTCGGACAGATTTGTGAACAACGAAGAAACAACTAGCGATGCAACAAACAAACAAGACAGCGGAAAAATAGGAACCCTAAAACGAACTAGACAAGAACAAGTACGAGGATATAACGACTTGATACCTCAACCAGCTCTGAAGCCAACTGATACGTTCCTCGGTCAACTCGTTCCGAGACACGTAGCACGATTGCCCAAGGACCTAGAGGGATACTCAACCGTTTGGATTACGGAACCTAGAACCAAGAGGGACGACTCAACTCGATTCAAGGCGGTAGAACGGCGACTCCAATTGAGGTGGTTACTCAAGTAGATAGGCCGGATGAACAACCAAGGACGTCACGCGTGATTGCTCAAATAACCCTTGCCAAGCAAGTAGGAATGTACTCTCGAAATTGTAAGAGAACAAATTGAAATTTTATTATCAAAAGTGTCTAACCTTTGCTGGTACAAAAGGCGCCTTTTTATAGGCTAGAAACCTTTGTGGTCAAGGATTGGCGGCCCACCAACCTAAACTAGAAAAGGAGCTCGATCCACTCTTGAACATGAGTGGGCCGATTGTTTGACTCCAATAACCAATAAACTATTAATTAAAACACGACTAACAAACCAACTAACAACTAATGACTCGATAATGATCAAAACCAACTAACAACTCATACGACTAACAATGCTAACATTCCTAGTGCTCGGCCCAAGTAGCTAAGGCCGCGCTTGATGCTTCCTTGACTTGGATCAATGTGTAGATGCCTTGATTAGCAACTTCCAAGCCTTCAATGTTCCTATGGAAGCCTTGAGTCAAGGCCGCCATCCGTGCACACATCAGTCCCCTCCACTTGAGAAGGATTTGTCCTCAAATCTGGATGGAAATGAATGATACTAGCAAGAGTTGGAGTACGAAACCTCAAATCTAATGCCACCACATATTGGCCCACTTAGATTGAATGATACTTGCATACGTCATGATTATTATAATGCGGTGCACATGTCTCTTGGTCAGTTTGAAAATGCTCACAGCCAGCCAAGAAAAACTCATGGCTTTACTCCAATGACTCCTCGAAGATAACGCATATAGCTTCGGTTACATCTTTTTGGATCCTCCAAAATGCAACTGATATAATGAAGAACACTTTGAACACGTTCAACTGCATTAGACTGATCATCACTTGGAACACTTGTTGCAAAAGGGTAAGAAGGCATAGGACAAGATTCAAGCGCAAGAACCCCCATTGAAACTCCAGTACTCCTCCCAACAAGCAAAACAGACTCATGGGTGAAGTTAAATACCAATGGATCGTAAAGGGATACAACACTTAAGAGGCAAACTTCATGAAGATTCTGATACTCACCAGTGGAGTTAGGGATGGAGCATGCCATGATCAACTCATTCTCTCCTTGCTTAACCTGCGACAAAGCAACTACTCCCGAAGGCAATGCCCTATCGAGTTCATCAACATTCAAGAGTACATGTTTGCAAATCATGAGTAATACAGGCTGATCAGAATTCACACATTTCCTAACTTCCTTAGCCTTGATTATCATGTTTTGCTTCCTAGTGCTTGATTTAATCAGTGTATGACCCTTGGTCGAATGCTCATTTGTGGAAGTGGAGCAATTTCCAGATTCGGCCGTCTTTTGTTTCCTCTTTTGTCGGTCTAAGTCACATTCTCGTTCCATTGTGCAAGAGAGTGTACTTATTAGATCTACCATCAAAAGTGACATGCTTATCAAATTGCCAGGGTCTTCCTAAAATTACATGGGTAGCATGCATGGGGACAACATCACAAACAACTTCGTCAATGTGGTTGCCAATGGAGAAAGGAAGACGTACCTGTTTGTAGACACGTACTTCACCATCTTCGCTTAGCCATTGTAGTCGGTACGGGTGTGGATGTCTAGTCGTTGGAAGTCCCAAGCTCTCTACCATGGGCAAACTTGCTACATTGGTGCAACTACTACCATCAATGATGAGACTGCACACTTTGTCACTTCCAACTCCCGAAAGAACAATTCGGTTGGAAACCTTTTGTACGGTTGGAAGGTAGGCTATTAAAGACCCACCCACGTTAGCCTTAACTTGCAAGCACAAGGTCAAGCTCGGATTTTCTGTTCAAACACACCCAAGGAAGGCAGTTTCGGATGTTTGTTCAAGACAATAGCAACTAGATGGAATCTCAACAACGTGACGCAATCAACCCTCCTCAGGCTCCCCCCCCAATGGGTTACCCAAGATATTCCCTAGATAGAAGCAAAGACTCCAAGAAAGCCTTTCACCAATGCTCGAGAGTACAAGAAATTGTTCGCTAGACGGACGAAACAAATTTCCAAGAATCAAGAGGTTCAAGAACTTCAAGAAGTAGTAGTGGACCGAAACTTTTGAAATTTTTTTTTCCTTTTTGTAGTCTTGGATACAAGATGTAATCCGTGATTGATTTTGGCAATAAACTTCGGACTTTCTTTCTTGTTTTTCGTTTCTTTTTTTTTTTTTTTGACTTATACGAACAACACAACACAAGCTTGGCCGATTGGACTATTTTCCGGATTTGGTTCAGCCAATTCACACGCACAAGGAATCTTCAAGAACTTCAAGATCCTTCAAGAACTTTCAAGGAAGTTATCAAGAACTTCAAGAATTTCAAGATTGTGGTCGAGAAACTCAAGATTCTTGTAGGTTCTCTCAAGATTCACAAATACCAACAAGTTTCACCACAATTCAGATTTGAAAAACCAAGTAAACAAGTTGGCTAACTCAAAACAATGATACCAGAAATTATGGACAGCAATAGACAAGCCAACGATGGAACACAAGACAGAATTTAAAGGCACTATGGACGGAACTAGAAGACGCACTTGGACAGATTTGTGGACACAATTATGGGGAGATTCAAGACAACGAACCAACACAAGAACGGACAGAATATTGACGACTCGCGACAGGGTACAAACACGGACAGAAATTCGGCGCAACAAGGGAATAAACTCGGACAGATTTGACACATAAGTAAAATCCAACTACGGCCCGATTGCAAAACACAATGATTGAACACAAAACGGACAGAAATTGACGACGCCAATGGCAAAACAACTTCGGACAGATTTGTGAACAACGAAGAAACAACTAGCGATGCAACAAACAAACAAGACAGCGGAAAAATAGGAACCCTAAAACGAACTAGACAAGAACAAGTACGAGGATATAACGACTTGATACCTCAACCAGCTCTGAAGCCAACTGATACGTTCCTCGGTCAACTCGTTCCGAGACACGTAGCACGATTGCCCAAGGACCTAGAGGGATACTCAACCGTTTGGATTACGGAACCTAGAACCAAGAGGGACGACTCAACTCGATTCAAGGCGGTAGAACGGCGACTCCAATTGAGGTGGTTACTCAAGTAGATAGGCCGGATGAACAACCAAGGACGTCACGCGTGATTGCTCAAATAACCCTTGCCAAGCAAGTAGGAATGTACTCTCGAAATTGTAAGAGAACAAATTGAAATTTTATTATCAAAAGTGTCTAACCTTTGCTGGTACAAAAGGCGCCTTTTTATAGGCTAGAAACCTTTGTGGTCAAGGATTGGCGGCCCACCAACCTAAACTAGAAAAGGAGCTCGATCCACTCTTGAACATGAGTGGGCCGATTGTTTGACTCCAATAACCAATAAACTATTAATTAAAACACGACTAACAAACCAACTAACAACTAATGACTCGATAATGATCAAAACCAACTAACAACTCATACGACTAACAATGCTAACATTCCTAGTGCTCGGCCCAAGTAGCTAAGGCCGCGCTTGATGCTTCCTTGACTTGGATCAATGTGTAGATGCCTTGATTAGCAACTTCCAAGCCTTCAATGTTCCTATGGAAGCCTTGAGTCAAGGCCGCCATCCGTGCACACATCAGTCCCCTCCACTTGAGAAGGATTTGTCCTCAAATCTGGATGGAAATGAATGATACTAGCAAGAGTTGGAGTACGAAACCTCAAATCTAATGCCACCACATATTGGCCCACTTAGATTGAATGATACTTGCATACGTCATGATTATTATAATGCGGTGCACATGTCTCTTGGTCAGTTTGAAAATGCTCACAGCCAGCCAAGAAAAACTCATGGCTTTACTCCAATGACTCCTCGAAGATAACGCATATAGCTTCGGTTACATCTTTTTGGATCCTCCAAAATGCAACTGATATAATGAAGAACACTTTGAACACGTTCAACTGCATTAGACTGATCATCACTTGGAACACTTGTTGCAAAAGGGTAAGAAGGCATAGGACAAGATTCAAGCGCAAGAACCCCCATTGAAACTCCAGTACTCCTCCCAACAAGCAAAACAGACTCATGGGTGAAGTTAAATACCAATGGATCGTAAAGGGATACAACACTTAAGAGGCAAACTTCATGAAGATTCTGATACTCACCAGTGGAGTTAGGGATGGAGCATGCCATGATCAACTCATTCTCTCCTTGCTTAACCTGCGACAAAGCAACTACTCCCGAAGGCAATGCCCTATCGAGTTCATCAACATTCAAGAGTACATGTTTGCAAATCATGAGTAATACAGGCTGATCAGAATTCACACATTTCCTAACTTCCTTAGCCTTGATTATCATGTTTTGCTTCCTAGTGCTTGATTTAATCAGTGTATGACCCTTGGTCGAATGCTCATTTGTGGAAGTGGAGCAATTTCCAGATTCGGCCGTCTTTTGTTTCCTCTTTTGTCGGTCTAAGTCACATTCTCGTTCCATTGTGCAAGAGAGTGTACTTATTAGATCTACCATCAAAAGTGACATGCTTATCAAATTGCCAGGGTCTTCCTAAAATTACATGGGTAGCATGCATGGGGACAACATCACAAACAACTTCGTCAATGTGGTTGCCAATGGAGAAAGGAAGACGTACCTGTTTGTAGACACGTACTTCACCATCTTCGCTTAGCCATTGTAGTCGGTACGGGTGTGGATGTCTAGTCGTTGGAAGTCCCAAGCTCTCTACCATGGGCAAACTTGCTACATTGGTGCAACTACTACCATCAATGATGAGACTGCACACTTTGTCACTTCCAACTCCCGAAAGAACAATTCGGTTGGAAACCTTTTGTACGGTTGGAAGGTAGGCTATTAAAGACCCACCCACGTTAGCCTTAACTTGCAAGCACAAGGTCAAGCTCGGATTTTCTGTTCAAACACACCCAAGGAAGGCAGTTTCGGATGTTTGTTCAAGACAATAGCAACTAGATGGAATCTCAACAACGTGACGCAATCAACCCTCCTCAGGCTCCCCCCCCAATGGGTTACCCAAGATATTCCCTAGATAGAAGCAAAGACTCCAAGAAAGCCTTTCACCAATGCTCGAGAGTACAAGAAATTGTTCGCTAGACGGACGAAACAAATTTCCAAGAATCAAGAGGTTCAAGAACTTCAAGAAGTAGTAGTGGACCGAAACTTTTGAAATTTTTTTTTCCTTTTTGTAGTCTTGGATACAAGATGTAATCCGTGATTGATTTTGGCAATAAACTTCGGACTTTCTTTCTTGTTTTTCGTTTCTTTTTTTTTTTTTTTGACTTATACGAACAACACAACACAAGCTTGGCCGATTGGACTATTTTCCGGATTTGGTTCAGCCAATTCACACGCACAAGGAATCTTCAAGAACTTCAAGATCCTTCAAGAACTTTCAAGGAAGTTATCAAGAACTTCAAGAATTTCAAGATTGTGGTCGAGAAACTCAAGATTCTTGTAGGTTCTCTCAAGATTCACAAATACCAACAAGTTTCACCACAATTCAGATTTGAAAAACCAAGTAAACAAGTTGGCTAACTCAAAACAATGATACCAGAAATTATGGACAGCAATAGACAAGCCAACGATGGAACACAAGACAGAATTTAAAGGCACTATGGACGGAACTAGAAGACGCACTTGGACAGATTTGTGGACACAATTATGGGGAGATTCAAGACAACGAACCAACACAAGAACGGACAGAATATTGACGACTCGCGACAGGGTACAAACACGGACAGAAATTCGGCGCAACAAGGGAATAAACTCGGACAGATTTGACACATAAGTAAAATCCAACTACGGCCCGATTGCAAAACACAATGATTGAACACAAAACGGACAGAAATTGACGACGCCAATGGCAAAACAACTTCGGACAGATTTGTGAACAACGAAGAAACAACTAGCGATGCAACAAACAAACAAGACAGCGGAAAAATAGGAACCCTAAAACGAACTAGACAAGAACAAGTACGAGGATATAACGACTTGATACCTCAACCAGCTCTGAAGCCAACTGATACGTTCCTCGGTCAACTCGTTCCGAGACACGTAGCACGATTGCCCAAGGACCTAGAGGGATACTCAACCGTTTGGATTACGGAACCTAGAACCAAGAGGGACGACTCAACTCGATTCAAGGCGGTAGAACGGCGACTCCAATTGAGGTGGTTACTCAAGTAGATAGGCCGGATGAACAACCAAGGACGTCACGCGTGATTGCTCAAATAACCCTTGCCAAGCAAGTAGGAATGTACTCTCGAAATTGTAAGAGAACAAATTGAAATTTTATTATCAAAAGTGTCTAACCTTTGCTGGTACAAAAGGCGCCTTTTTATAGGCTAGAAACCTTTGTGGTCAAGGATTGGCGGCCCACCAACCTAAACTAGAAAAGGAGCTCGATCCACTCTTGAACATGAGTGGGCCGATTGTTTGACTCCAATAACCAATAAACTATTAATTAAAACACGACTAACAAACCAACTAACAACTAATGACTCGATAATGATCAAAACCAACTAACAACTCATACGACTAACAATGCTAACATTCCTAGTGCTCGGCCCAAGTAGCTAAGGCCGCGCTTGATGCTTCCTTGACTTGGATCAATGTGTAGATGCCTTGATTAGCAACTTCCAAGCCTTCAATGTTCCTATGGAAGCCTTGAGTCAAGGCCGCCATCCGTGCACACATCAGTCCCCTCCACTTGAGAAGGATTTGTCCTCAAATCTGGATGGAAATGAATGATACTAGCAAGAGTTGGAGTACGAAACCTCAAATCTAATGCCACCACATATTGGCCCACTTAGATTGAATGATACTTGCATACGTCATGATTATTATAATGCGGTGCACATGTCTCTTGGTCAGTTTGAAAATGCTCACAGCCAGCCAAGAAAAACTCATGGCTTTACTCCAATGACTCCTCGAAGATAACGCATATAGCTTCGGTTACATCTTTTTGGATCCTCCAAAATGCAACTGATATAATGAAGAACACTTTGAACACGTTCAACTGCATTAGACTGATCATCACTTGGAACACTTGTTGCAAAAGGGTAAGAAGGCATAGGACAAGATTCAAGCGCAAGAACCCCCATTGAAACTCCAGTACTCCTCCCAACAAGCAAAACAGACTCATGGGTGAAGTTAAATACCAATGGATCGTAAAGGGATACAACACTTAAGAGGCAAACTTCATGAAGATTCTGATACTCACCAGTGGAGTTAGGGATGGAGCATGCCATGATCAACTCATTCTCTCCTTGCTTAACCTGCGACAAAGCAACTACTCCCGAAGGCAATGCCCTATCGAGTTCATCAACATTCAAGAGTACATGTTTGCAAATCATGAGTAATACAGGCTGATCAGAATTCACACATTTCCTAACTTCCTTAGCCTTGATTATCATGTTTTGCTTCCTAGTGCTTGATTTAATCAGTGTATGACCCTTGGTCGAATGCTCATTTGTGGAAGTGGAGCAATTTCCAGATTCGGCCGTCTTTTGTTTCCTCTTTTGTCGGTCTAAGTCACATTCTCGTTCCATTGTGCAAGAGAGTGTACTTATTAGATCTACCATCAAAAGTGACATGCTTATCAAATTGCCAGGGTCTTCCTAAAATTACATGGGTAGCATGCATGGGGACAACATCACAAACAACTTCGTCAATGTGGTTGCCAATGGAGAAAGGAAGACGTACCTGTTTGTAGACACGTACTTCACCATCTTCGCTTAGCCATTGTAGTCGGTACGGGTGTGGATGTCTAGTCGTTGGAAGTCCCAAGCTCTCTACCATGGGCAAACTTGCTACATTGGTGCAACTACTACCATCAATGATGAGACTGCACACTTTGTCACTTCCAACTCCCGAAAGAACAATTCGGTTGGAAACCTTTTGTACGGTTGGAAGGTAGGCTATTAAAGACCCACCCACGTTAGCCTTAACTTGCAAGCACAAGGTCAAGCTCGGATTTTCTGTTCAAACACACCCAAGGAAGGCAGTTTCGGATGTTTGTTCAAGACAATAGCAACTAGATGGAATCTCAACAACGTGACGCAATCAACCCTCCTCAGGCTCCCCCCCCAATGGGTTACCCAAGATATTCCCTAGATAGAAGCAAAGACTCCAAGAAAGCCTTTCACCAATGCTCGAGAGTACAAGAAATTGTTCGCTAGACGGACGAAACAAATTTCCAAGAATCAAGAGGTTCAAGAACTTCAAGAAGTAGTAGTGGACCGAAACTTTTGAAATTTTTTTTTCCTTTTTGTAGTCTTGGATACAAGATGTAATCCGTGATTGATTTTGGCAATAAACTTCGGACTTTCTTTCTTGTTTTTCGTTTCTTTTTTTTTTTTTTTGACTTATACGAACAACACAACACAAGCTTGGCCGATTGGACTATTTTCCGGATTTGGTTCAGCCAATTCACACGCACAAGGAATCTTCAAGAACTTCAAGATCCTTCAAGAACTTTCAAGGAAGTTATCAAGAACTTCAAGAATTTCAAGATTGTGGTCGAGAAACTCAAGATTCTTGTAGGTTCTCTCAAGATTCACAAATACCAACAAGTTTCACCACAATTCAGATTTGAAAAACCAAGTAAACAAGTTGGCTAACTCAAAACAATGATACCAGAAATTATGGACAGCAATAGACAAGCCAACGATGGAACACAAGACAGAATTTAAAGGCACTATGGACGGAACTAGAAGACGCACTTGGACAGATTTGTGGACACAATTATGGGGAGATTCAAGACAACGAACCAACACAAGAACGGACAGAATATTGACGACTCGCGACAGGGTACAAACACGGACAGAAATTCGGCGCAACAAGGGAATAAACTCGGACAGATTTGACACATAAGTAAAATCCAACTACGGCCCGATTGCAAAACACAATGATTGAACACAAAACGGACAGAAATTGACGACGCCAATGGCAAAACAACTTCGGACAGATTTGTGAACAACGAAGAAACAACTAGCGATGCAACAAACAAACAAGACAGCGGAAAAATAGGAACCCTAAAACGAACTAGACAAGAACAAGTACGAGGATATAACGACTTGATACCTCAACCAGCTCTGAAGCCAACTGATACGTTCCTCGGTCAACTCGTTCCGAGACACGTAGCACGATTGCCCAAGGACCTAGAGGGATACTCAACCGTTTGGATTACGGAACCTAGAACCAAGAGGGACGACTCAACTCGATTCAAGGCGGTAGAACGGCGACTCCAATTGAGGTGGTTACTCAAGTAGATAGGCCGGATGAACAACCAAGGACGTCACGCGTGATTGCTCAAATAACCCTTGCCAAGCAAGTAGGAATGTACTCTCGAAATTGTAAGAGAACAAATTGAAATTTTATTATCAAAAGTGTCTAACCTTTGCTGGTACAAAAGGCGCCTTTTTATAGGCTAGAAACCTTTGTGGTCAAGGATTGGCGGCCCACCAACCTAAACTAGAAAAGGAGCTCGATCCACTCTTGAACATGAGTGGGCCGATTGTTTGACTCCAATAACCAATAAACTATTAATTAAAACACGACTAACAAACCAACTAACAACTAATGACTCGATAATGATCAAAACCAACTAACAACTCATACGACTA
Organism: Coffea arabica; assembly: GCF_036785885.1. Classification (NCBI taxonomy): domain Eukaryota; kingdom Viridiplantae; phylum Streptophyta; class Magnoliopsida; order Gentianales; family Rubiaceae; genus Coffea; species Coffea arabica. The sequence goes on from NC_092313.1 coordinate 43,817,907, forward strand.
ACAATGCTAACATTCCTAGTGCTCGGCCCAAGTAGCTAAGGCCGCGCTTGATGCTTCCTTGACTTGGATCAATGTGTAGATGCCTTGATTAGCAACTTCCAAGCCTTCAATGTTCCTATGGAAGCCTTGAGTCAAGGCCGCCATCCGTGCACACATCAGTCCCCTCCACTTGAGAAGGATTTGTCCTCAAATCTGGATGGAAATGAATGATACTAGCAAGAGTTGGAGTACGAAACCTCAAATCTAATGCCACCACATATTGGCCCACTTAGATTGAATGATACTTGCATACGTCATGATTATTATAATGCGGTGCACATGTCTCTTGGTCAGTTTGAAAATGCTCACAGCCAGCCAAGAAAAACTCATGGCTTTACTCCAATGACTCCTCGAAGATAACGCATATAGCTTCGGTTACATCTTTTTGGATCCTCCAAAATGCAACTGATATAATGAAGAACACTTTGAACACGTTCAACTGCATTAGACTGATCATCACTTGGAACACTTGTTGCAAAAGGGTAAGAAGGCATAGGACAAGATTCAAGCGCAAGAACCCCCATTGAAACTCCAGTACTCCTCCCAACAAGCAAAACAGACTCATGGGTGAAGTTAAATACCAATGGATCGTAAAGGGATACAACACTTAAGAGGCAAACTTCATGAAGATTCTGATACTCACCAGTGGAGTTAGGGATGGAGCATGCCATGATCAACTCATTCTCTCCTTGCTTAACCTGCGACAAAGCAACTACTCCCGAAGGCAATGCCCTATCGAGTTCATCAACATTCAAGAGTACATGTTTGCAAATCATGAGTAATACAGGCTGATCAGAATTCACACATTTCCTAACTTCCTTAGCCTTGATTATCATGTTTTGCTTCCTAGTGCTTGATTTAATCAGTGTATGACCCTTGGTCGAATGCTCATTTGTGGAAGTGGAGCAATTTCCAGATTCGGCCGTCTTTTGTTTCCTCTTTTGTCGGTCTAAGTCACATTCTCGTTCCATTGTGCAAGAGAGTGTACTTATTAGATCTACCATCAAAAGTGACATGCTTATCAAATTGCCAGGGTCTTCCTAAAATTACATGGGTAGCATGCATGGGGACAACATCACAAACAACTTCGTCAATGTGGTTGCCAATGGAGAAAGGAAGACGTACCTGTTTGTAGACACGTACTTCACCATCTTCGCTTAGCCATTGTAGTCGGTACGGGTGTGGATGTCTAGTCGTTGGAAGTCCCAAGCTCTCTACCATGGGCAAACTTGCTACATTGGTGCAACTACTACCATCAATGATGAGACTGCACACTTTGTCACTTCCAACTCCCGAAAGAACAATTCGGTTGGAAACCTTTTGTACGGTTGGAAGGTAGGCTATTAAAGACCCACCCACGTTAGCCTTAACTTGCAAGCACAAGGTCAAGCTCGGATTTTCTGTTCAAACACACCCAAGGAAGGCAGTTTCGGATGTTTGTTCAAGACAATAGCAACTAGATGGAATCTCAACAACGTGACGCAATCAACCCTCCTCAGGCTCCCCCCCCAATGGGTTACCCAAGATATTCCCTAGATAGAAGCAAAGACTCCAAGAAAGCCTTTCACCAATGCTCGAGAGTACAAGAAATTGTTCGCTAGACGGACGAAACAAATTTCCAAGAATCAAGAGGTTCAAGAACTTCAAGAAGTAGTAGTGGACCGAAACTTTTGAAATTTTTTTTTCCTTTTTGTAGTCTTGGATACAAGATGTAATCCGTGATTGATTTTGGCAATAAACTTCGGACTTTCTTTCTTGTTTTTCGTTTCTTTTTTTTTTTTTTTGACTTATACGAACAACACAACACAAGCTTGGCCGATTGGACTATTTTCCGGATTTGGTTCAGCCAATTCACACGCACAAGGAATCTTCAAGAACTTCAAGATCCTTCAAGAACTTTCAAGGAAGTTATCAAGAACTTCAAGAATTTCAAGATTGTGGTCGAGAAACTCAAGATTCTTGTAGGTTCTCTCAAGATTCACAAATACCAACAAGTTTCACCACAATTCAGATTTGAAAAACCAAGTAAACAAGTTGGCTAACTCAAAACAATGATACCAGAAATTATGGACAGCAATAGACAAGCCAACGATGGAACACAAGACAGAATTTAAAGGCACTATGGACGGAACTAGAAGACGCACTTGGACAGATTTGTGGACACAATTATGGGGAGATTCAAGACAACGAACCAACACAAGAACGGACAGAATATTGACGACTCGCGACAGGGTACAAACACGGACAGAAATTCGGCGCAACAAGGGAATAAACTCGGACAGATTTGACACATAAGTAAAATCCAACTACGGCCCGATTGCAAAACACAATGATTGAACACAAAACGGACAGAAATTGACGACGCCAATGGCAAAACAACTTCGGACAGATTTGTGAACAACGAAGAAACAACTAGCGATGCAACAAACAAACAAGACAGCGGAAAAATAGGAACCCTAAAACGAACTAGACAAGAACAAGTACGAGGATATAACGACTTGATACCTCAACCAGCTCTGAAGCCAACTGATACGTTCCTCGGTCAACTCGTTCCGAGACACGTAGCACGATTGCCCAAGGACCTAGAGGGATACTCAACCGTTTGGATTACGGAACCTAGAACCAAGAGGGACGACTCAACTCGATTCAAGGCGGTAGAACGGCGACTCCAATTGAGGTGGTTACTCAAGTAGATAGGCCGGATGAACAACCAAGGACGTCACGCGTGATTGCTCAAATAACCCTTGCCAAGCAAGTAGGAATGTACTCTCGAAATTGTAAGAGAACAAATTGAAATTTTATTATCAAAAGTGTCTAACCTTTGCTGGTACAAAAGGCGCCTTTTTATAGGCTAGAAACCTTTGTGGTCAAGGATTGGCGGCCCACCAACCTAAACTAGAAAAGGAGCTCGATCCACTCTTGAACATGAGTGGGCCGATTGTTTGACTCCAATAACCAATAAACTATTAATTAAAACACGACTAACAAACCACCTAACAACTAATGACTCGATAATGATCAAAACCAACTAACAACTCATACGACTAACAATGCTAACATTCCTAGTGCTCGGCCCAAGTAGCTAAGGCCGCGCTTGATGCTTCCTTGACTTGGATCAATGTGTAGATGCCTTGATTAGCAACTTCCAAGCCTTCAATGTTCCTATGGAAGCCTTGAGTCAAGGCCGCCATCCGTGCACACATCAGTCCCCTCCACTTGAGAAGGATTTGTCCTCAAATCTGGATGGAAATGAATGATACTAGCAAGAGTTGGAGTACGAAACCTCAAATCTAATGCCACCACATATTGGCCCACTTAGATTGAATGATACTTGCATACGTCATGATTATTATAATGCGGTGCACATGTCTCTTGGTCAGTTTGAAAATGCTCACAGCCAGCCAAGAAAAACTCATGGCTTTACTCCAATGACTCCTCGAAGATAACGCATATAGCTTCGGTTACATCTTTTTGGATCCTCCAAAATGCAACTGATATAATGAAGAACACTTTGAACACGTTCAACTGCATTAGACTGATCATCACTTGGAACACTTGTTGCAAAAGGGTAAGAAGGCATAGGACAAGATTCAAGCGCAAGAACCCCCATTGAAACTCCAGTACTCCTCCCAACAAGCAAAACAGACTCATGGGTGAAGTTAAATACCAATGGATCGTAAAGGGATACAACACTTAAGAGGCAAACTTCATGAAGATTCTGATACTCACCAGTGGAGTTAGGGATGGAGCATGCCATGATCAACTCATTCTCTCCTTGCTTAACCTGCGACAAAGCAACTACTCCCGAAGGCAATGCCCTATCGAGTTCATCAACATTCAAGAGTACATGTTTGCAAATCATGAGTAATACAGGCTGATCAGAATTCACACATTTCCTAACTTCCTTAGCCTTGATTATCATGTTTTGCTTCCTAGTGCTTGATTTAATCAGTGTATGACCCTTGGTCGAATGCTCATTTGTGGAAGTGGAGCAATTTCCAGATTCGGCCGTCTTTTGTTTCCTCTTTTGTCGGTCTAAGTCACATTCTCGTTCCATTGTGCAAGAGAGTGTACTTATTAGATCTACCATCAAAAGTGACATGCTTATCAAATTGCCAGGGTCTTCCTAAAATTACATGGGTAGCATGCATGGGGACAACATCACAAACAACTTCGTCAATGTGGTTGCCAATGGAGAAAGGAAGACGTACCTGTTTGTAGACACGTACTTCACCATCTTCGCTTAGCCATTGTAGTCGGTACGGGTGTGGATGTCTAGTCGTTGGAAGTCCCAAGCTCTCTACCATGGGCAAACTTGCTACATTGGTGCAACTACTACCATCAATGATGAGACTGCACACTTTGTCACTTCCAACTCCCGAAAGAACAATTCGGTTGGAAACCTTTTGTACGGTTGGAAGGTAGGCTATTAAAGACCCACCCACGTTAGCCTTAACTTGCAAGCACAAGGTCAAGCTCGGATTTTCTGTTCAAACACACCCAAGGAAGGCAGTTTCGGATGTTTGTTCAAGACAATAGCAACTAGATGGAATCTCAACAACGTGACGCAATCAACCCTCCTCAGGCTCCCCCCCCAATGGGTTACCCAAGATATTCCCTAGATAGAAGCAAAGACTCCAAGAAAGCCTTTCACCAATGCTCGAGAGTACAAGAAATTGTTCGCTAGACGGACGAAACAAATTTCCAAGAATCAAGAGGTTCAAGAACTTCAAGAAGTAGTAGTGGACCGAAACTTTTGAAATTTTTTTTTCCTTTTTGTAGTCTTGGATACAAGATGTAATCCGTGATTGATTTTGGCAATAAACTTCGGACTTTCTTTCTTGTTTTTCGTTTCTTTTTTTTTTTTTTTGACTTATACGAACAACACAACACAAGCTTGGCCGATTGGACTATTTTCCGGATTTGGTTCAGCCAATTCACACGCACAAGGAATCTTCAAGAACTTCAAGATCCTTCAAGAACTTTCAAGGAAGTTATCAAGAACTTCAAGAATTTCAAGATTGTGGTCGAGAAACTCAAGATTCTTGTAGGTTCTCTCAAGATTCACAAATACCAACAAGTTTCACCACAATTCAGATTTGAAAAACCAAGTAAACAAGTTGGATAACTCAAAACAATGATACCAGAAATTATGGACAGCAATAGACAAGCCAACGATGGAATTCAAGGCACTATGGACGGAACTAGAAGACGCACTTGGACAGATTTGTGGACACAATTATGGGGAGATTCAAGACAACGAACCAACACAAGAACGGACAGAATATTGACGACTCGCGACAGGGTACAAACACGGACAGAAATTCGGCGCAACAAGGGAATAAACTCGGACAGATTTGACACATAAGTAAAATCCAACTACGGCCCGATTGCAAAACACAATGATTGAACACAAAACGGACAGAAATTGACGACGCCAATGGCAAAACAACTTCGGACAGATTTGTGAACAACGAAGAAACAACTAGCGATGCAACAAACAAACAAGACAGCGGAAAAATAGGAACCCTAAAACGAACTAGACAAGAACAAGTACGAGGATATAACGACTTGATACCTCAACCAGCTCTGAAGCCAACTGATACGTTCCTCGGTCAACTCGTTCCGAGACACGTAGCACGATTGCCCAAGGACCTAGAGGGATACTCAACCGTTTGGATTACGGAACCTAGAACCAAGAGGGACGACTCAACTCGATTCAAGGCGGTAGAACGGCGACTCCAATTGAGGTGGTTACTCAAGTAGATAGGCCGGATGAACAACCAAGGACGTCACGCGTGATTGCTCAAATAACCCTTGCCAAGCAAGTAGGAATGTACTCTCGAAATTGTAAGAGAACAAATTGAAATTTTATTATCAAAAGTGTCTAACCTTTGCTGGTACAAAAGGCGCCTTTTTATAGGCTAGAAACCTTTGTGGTCAAGGATTGGCGGCCCACCAACCTAAACTAGAAAAGGAGCTCGATCCACTCTTGAACATGAGTGGGCCGATTGTTTGACTCCAATAACCAATAAACTATTAATTAAAACACGACTAACAAACCACCTAACAACTAATGACTCGATAATGATCAAAACCAACTAACAACTCATACGACTAACAATGCTAACATTCCTAGTGCTCGGCCCAAGTAGCTAAGGCCGCGCTTGATGCTTCCTTGACTTGGATCAATGTGTAGATGCCTTGATTAGCAACTTCCAAGCCTTCAATGTTCCTATGGAAGCCTTGAGTCAAGGCCGCCATCCGTGCACACATCAGTCCCCTCCACTTGAGAAGGATTTGTCCTCAAATCTGGATGGAAATGAATGATACTAGCAAGAGTTGGAGTACGAAACCTCAAATCTAATGCCACCACATATTGGCCCACTTAGATTGAATGATACTTGCATACGTCATGATTATTATAATGCGGTGCACATGTCTCTTAGTCAGTTTGAAAATGCTCACAGCCAGCCAAGAAAAACTCATGGCTTTACTCCAATGACTCCTCGAAGATAACGCATATAGCTTCGGTTACATCTTTTTGGATCCTCCAAAATGCAACTGATATAATGAAGAACACTTTGAACACGTTCAACTGCATTAGACTGATCATCACTTGGAACACTTGTTGCAAAAGGGTAAGAAGGCATAGGACAAGATTCAAGCGCAAGAACCCCCATTGAAACTCCAGTACTCCTCCCAACAAGCAAAACAGACTCATGGGTGAAGTTAAATACCAATGGATCGTAAAGGGATACAACACTTAAGAGGCAAACTTCATGAAGATTCTGATACTCACCAGTGGAGTTAGGGATGGAGCATGCCATGATCAACTCATTCTCTCCTTGCTTAACCTGCGACAAAGCAACTACTCCCGAAGGCAATGCCCTATCGAGTTCATCAACATTCAAGAGTACATGTTTGCAAATCATGAGTAATACAGGCTGATCAGAATTCACACATTTCCTAACTTCCTTAGCCTTGATTATCATGTTTTGCTTCCTAGTGCTTGATTTAATCAGTGTATGACCCTTGGTCGAATGCTCATTTGTGGAAGTGGAGCAATTTCCAGATTCGGCCGTCTTTTGTTTCCTCTTTTGTCGGTCTAAGTCACATTCTCGTTCCATTGTGCAAGAGAGTGTACTTATTAGATCTACCATCAAAAGTGACATGCTTATCAAATTGCCAGGGTCTTCCTAAAATTACATGGGTAGCATGCATGGGGACAACATCACAAACAACTTCGTCAATGTGGTTGCCAATGGAGAAAGGAAGACGTACCTGTTTGTAGACACGTACTTCACCATCTTCGCTTAGCCATTGTAGTCGGTACGGGTGTGGATGTCTAGTCGTTTGAAGTCCCAAGCTCTCTACCATGGGCAAACTTGCTACATTGGTGCAACTACTACCATCAATGATGAGACTGCACACTTTGTCACTTCCAACTCCCGAAAGAACAATTCGGTTGGAAACCTTTTGTACGGTTGGAAGGTAGGCTATTAAAGACCCACCCACGTTAGCCTTAACTTGCAAGCACAAGGTCAAGCTCGGATTTTCTGTTCAAACACACCCAAGGAAGGCAGTTTCGGATGTTTGTTCAAGACAATAGCAACTAGATGGAATCTCAACAACGTGACGCAATCAACCCTCCTCAGGCTCCCCCCCCAATGGGTTACCCAAGATATTCCCTAGATAGAAGCAAAGACTCCAAGAAAGCCTTTCACCAATGCTCGAGAGTACAAGAAATTGTTCGCTAGACGGACGAAACAAATTTCCAAGAATCAAGAGGTTCAAGAACTTCAAGAAGTAGTAGTGGACCGAAACTTTTGAAATTTTTTTTTCCTTTTTGTAGTCTTGGATACAAGATGTAATCCGTGATTGATTTTGGCAATAAACTTCGGACTTTCTTTCTTGTTTTTCGTTTCTTTTTTTTTTTTTTGACTTATACGAACAACACAACACAAGCTTGGCCGATTGGACTATTTTCCGGATTTGGTTCAGCCAATTCACACGCACAAGGAATCTTCAAGAACTTCAAGATCCTTCAAGAACTTTCAAGGAAGTTATCAAGAACTTCAAGAATTTCAAGATTGTGGTCGAGAAACTCAAGATTCTTGTAGGTTCTCTCAAGATTCACAAATACCAACAAGTTTCACCACAATTCAGATTTGAAAAACCAAGTAAACAAGTTGGATAACTCAAAACAATGATACCAGAAATTATGGACAGCAATAGACAAGCCAACGATGGAATTCAAGGCACTATGGACGGAACTAGAAGACGCACTTGGACAGATTTGTGGACACAATTATGGGGAGATTCAAGACAACGAACCAACACAAGAACGGACAGAATATTGACGACTCGCGACAGGGTACAAACACGGACAGAAATTCGGCGCAACAAGGGAATAAACTCGGACAGATTTGACACATAAGTAAAATCCAACTACGGCCCGATTGCAAAACACAATGATTGAACACAAAACGGACAGAAATTGACGACGCCAATGGCAAAACAACTTCGGACAGATTTGTGAACAACGAAGAAACAACTAGCGATGCAACAAACAAACAAGACAGCGGAAAAATAGGAACCCTAAAACGAACTAGACAAGAACAAGTACGAGGATATAACGACTTGATACCTCAACCAGCTCTGAAGCCAACTGATACGTTCCTCGGTCAACTCGTTCCGAGACACGTAGCACGATTGCCCAAGGACCTAGAGGGATACTCAACCGTTTGGATTACGGAACCTAGAACCAAGAGGGACGACTCAACTCGATTCAAGGCGGTAGAACGGCGACTCCAATTGAGGTGGTTACTCAAGTAGATAGGCCGGATGAACAACCAAGGACGTCACGCGTGATTGCTCAAATAACCCTTGCCAAGCAAGTAGGAATGTACTCTCGAAATTGTAAGAGAACAAATTGAAATTTTATTATCAAAAGTGTCTAACCTTTGCTGGTACAAAAGGCGCCTTTTTATAGGCTAGAAACCTTTGTGGTCAAGGATTGGCGGCCCACCAACCTAAACTAGAAAAGGAGCTCGATCCACTCTTGAACATGAGTGGGCCGATTGTTTGACTCCAATAACCAATAAACTATTAATTAAAACACGACTAACAAACCACCTAACAACTAATGACTCGATAATGATCAAAACCAACTAACAACTCATACGACTAACAATGCTAACATTCCTAGTGCTCGGCCCAAGTAGCTAAGGCCGCGCTTGATGCTTCCTTGACTTGGATCAATGTGTAGATGCCTTGATTAGCAACTTCCAAGCCTTCAATGTTCCTATGGAAGCCTTGAGTCAAGGCCGCCATCCGTGCACACATCAGTCCCCTCCACTTGAGAAGGATTTGTCCTCAAATCTGGATGGAAATGAATGATACTAGCAAGAGTTGGAGTACGAAACCTCAAATCTAATGCCACCACATATTGGCCCACTTAGATTGAATGATACTTGCATACGTCATGATTATTATAATGCGGTGCACATGTCTCTTAGTCAGTTTGAAAATGCTCACAGCCAGCCAAGAAAAACTCATGGCTTTACTCCAATGACTCCTCGAAGATAACGCATATAGCTTCGGTTACATCTTTTTGGATCCTCCAAAATGCAACTGATATAATGAAGAACACTTTGAACACGTTCAACTGCATTAGACTGATCATCACTTGGAACACTTGTTGCAAAAGGGTAAGAAGGCATAGGACAAGATTCAAGCGCAAGAACCCCCATTGAAACTCCAGTACTCCTCCCAACAAGCAAAACAGACTCATGGGTGAAGTTAAATACCAATGGATCGTAAAGGGATACAACACTTAAGAGGCAAACTTCATGAAGATTCTGATACTCACCAGTGGAGTTAGGGATGGAGCATGCCATGATCAACTCATTCTCTCCTTGCTTAACCTGCGACAAAGCAACTACTCCCGAAGGCAATGCCCTATCGAGTTCATCAACATTCAAGAGTACATGTTTGCAAATCATGAGTAATACAGGCTGATCAGAATTCACACATTTCCTAACTTCCTTAGCCTTGATTATCATGTTTTGCTTCCTAGTGCTTGATTTAATCAGTGTATGACCCTTGGTCGAATGCTCATTTGTGGAAGTGGAGCAATTTCCAGATTCGGCCGTCTTTTGTTTCCTCTTTTGTCGGTCTAAGTCACATTCTCGTTCCATTGTGCAAGAGAGTGTACTTATTAGATCTACCATCAAAAGTGACATGCTTATCAAATTGCCAGGGTCTTCCTAAAATTACATGGGTAGCATGCATGGGGACAACATCACAAACAACTTCGTCAATGTGGTTGCCAATGGAGAAAGGAAGACGTACCTGTTTGTAGACACGTACTTCACCATCTTCGCTTAGCCATTGTAGTCGGTACGGGTGTGGATGTCTAGTCGTTTGAAGTCCCAAGCTCTCTACCATGGGCAAACTTGCTACATTGGTGCAACTACTACCATCAATGATGAGACTGCACACTTTGTCACTTCCAACTCCCGAAAGAACAATTCGGTTGGAAACCTTTTGTACGGTTGGAAGGTAGGCTATTAAAGACCCACCCACGTTAGCCTTAACTTGCAAGCACAAGGTCAAGCTCGGATTTTCTGTTCAAACACACCCAAGGAAGGCAGTTTCGGATGTTTGTTCAAGACAATAGCAACTAGATGGAATCTCAACAACGTGACGCAATCAACCCTCCTCAGGCTCCCCCCCCAATGGGTTACCCAAGATATTCCCTAGATAGAAGCAAAGACTCCAAGAAAGCCTTTCACCAATGCTCGAGAGTACAAGAAATTGTTCGCTAGACGGACGAAACAAATTTCCAAGAATCAAGAGGTTCAAGAACTTCAAGAAGTAGTAGTGGACCGAAACTTTTGAAATTTTTTTTTCCTTTTTGTAGTCTTGGATACAAGATGTAATCCGTGATTGATTTTGGCAATAAACTTCGGACTTTCTTTCTTGTTTTTCGTTTCTTTTTTTTTTTTTTGACTTATACGAACAACACAACACAAGCTTGGCCGATTGGACTATTTTCCGGATTTGGTTCAGCCAATTCACACGCACAAGGAATCTTCAAGAACTTCAAGATCCTTCAAGAACTTTCAAGGAAGTTATCAAGAACTTCAAGAATTTCAAGATTGTGGTCGAGAAACTCAAGATTCTTGTAGGTTCTCTCAAGATTCACAAATACCAACAAGTTTCACCACAATTCAGATTTGAAAAACCAAGTAAACAAGTTGGATAACTCAAAACAATGATACCAGAAATTATGGACAGCAATAGACAAGCCAACGATGGAATTCAAGGCACTATGGACGGAACTAGAAGACGCACTTGGACAGATTTGTGGACACAATTATGGGGAGATTCAAGACAACGAACCAACACAAGAACGGACAGAATATTGACGACTCGCGACAGGGTACAAACACGGACAGAAATTCGGCGCAACAAGGGAATAAACTCGGACAGATTTGACACATAAGTAAAATCCAACTACGGCCCGATTGCAAAACACAATGATTGAACACAAAACGGACAGAAATTGACGACGCCAATGGCAAAACAACTTCGGACAGATTTGTGAACAACGAAGAAACAACTAGCGATGCAACAAACAAACAAGACAGCGGAAAAATAGGAACCCTAAAACGAACTAGACAAGAACAAGTAAGAGGATATAACGACTTGATACCTCAACCAGCTCTGAAGCCAACTGATACGTTCCTCGGTCAACTCGTTCCGAGACACGTAGCACGATTGCCCAAGGACCTAGAGGGATACTCAACCGTTTGGATTACGGAACCTAGAACCAAGAGGGACGACTCAACTCGATTCAAGGCGGTAGAACGGCGACTCCAATTGAGGTGGTTACTCAAGTAGATAGGCCGGATGAACAACCAAGGACGTCACGCGTGATTGCTCAAATAACCCTTGCCAAGCAAGTAGGAATTTACTCTCGAAATTGTAAGAGAACAAATTGAAATTTTATTATCAAAAGTGTCTAACCTTTGCTGGTACAAAAGGCGCCTTTTTATAGGCTAGAAACCTTTGTGGTCAAGGATTGGTGGCCCACCAACCTAAACTAGAAAAGGAGCTTGATCCACTCTTGAACATGAGTGGGCCGATTGTTTGACTCCAATAACTAATAAACTATTAATTAAAACACGACTAACAAACCAACTAACAACTAATGACTCGATAATGATCAAAACCAACTAACAACTCATACGACTAACAATGCTAACATTCCTAGTGCTCGGCCCAAGTAGCTAAGGCCGCGCTTGATGCTTCCTTGACTTGGATCAATGTGTAGATGCCTTGATTAGCAACTTCCAAGCCTTCAATGTTCCTATGGAAGCCTTGAGTCAAGGCCGCCATCCGTGCACACATCAGTCCCCTCCACTTGAGAAGGATTTGTCCTCAAATCTGGATGGAAATGAATGATACTAGCAAGAGTTGGAGTACGAAACCTCAAATCTAATGCCACCACATATTGGCCCACTTAGATTGAATGAAACTTGCATACGTCATGATTATTATAATGCGGTGCACATGTCTCTTGGTCAGTTTGAAAATGCTCACAGCCAGCCAAGAAAAACTCATGGCTTTACTCCAATGACTCCTCGAAGATAACGCATATAGCTTCGGTTACATCTTTTTGGATCCTCCAAAATGCAACTGATATAATGAAGAACACTTTGAACACGTTCAACTGCATTAGACTGATCATCACTTGGAACACTTGTTGCAAAAGGGTAAGAAGGCATAGGACAAGATTCAAGCGCAAGAACCCCCATTGAAACTCCAGTACTCCTCCCAACAAGCAAAACAGACTCATGGGTGAAGTTAAATACCAATGGATCGTAAAGGGATACAACACTTAAGAGGCAAACTTCAAGAAGATTCTGATACTCACCAATGGAGTTAGGGATGGAGCATGCCATGATCAACTCATTCTCCCCTTGCTTAACCTGCGACAAAGCAACTACTCCCGAAGGCAATGCCCTATCGAGTTCATCAACATTCAAGAGTACATGTTTGCAAATCATGAGTAATACAGGCTGATCAGAATTCACACATTTCCTAACTTCCTTAGCCTTGATTATCATGTTTTGCTTCCTAGTGCTTGATTTAATCAGTGTATGACCCTTGGCCGAATGCTCATTTGTGGAAGTGGAGCAATTTCCAGATTCGGCCGTCTTTTGTTTCCTATTTTGTCGGTCTAAGTCACATTCTCGTTCCATTGTGCAAGAGAGTGTACTTATTAGATCTACCATCAAAAGTGACATGCTTATCAAATTGCCAGGGTCTTCCTAAAATTACATGGGTAGCATGCATGGGGACAACATCACAAACAACTTCGTCAATGTGGTTGCCAATGGAGAAAGGAAGACGTACCTGTTTGTAGACACGTACTTCACCATCTTCGCTTAGCCATTGTAGTCGGTACGGGTGTGGATGTCTAGTCGTTGGAAGTCCCAAGCTCTCTACCATGGGCAAACTTGCTACATTGGTGCAACTACTACCATCAATGATGAGACTGCACACTTTGTCACTTCCAACTCCCGAAAGAACAATTCGGTTGGAAACCTTTTGTACGGTTGGAAGGTAGGCTATTAAAGACCCACCCACGTTAGCCTTAACTTGCAAGCACAAGGTCAAGCTCGGATTTTCTGTTCAAACACACCCAAGGAAGGCAGTTTCGGATGTTTGTTCAAGACAATAGCAACTAGATGGAATCTCAACAACGTGACGCAATCAACCCTCCTCAGGCTCCCCCCCCCAATGGGTTACCCAAGATATTCCCTAGATAGAAGCAAAGACTCCAAGAAAGCCTTTCACCAATGCTCGAGAGTACAAGAAATTGTTCGCTAGACGGACGAAACAAATTTCCAAGAATCAAGAGGTTCAAGAACTTCAAGAAGTAGTAGTGGACCGAAACTTTTGAAATTTTTTTTTCCTTTTTGTAGTCTTGGATACAAGATGTAATCCGTGATTGATTTTGGCAATAAACTTCGGACTTTCTTTCTTGTTTTTCGTTTCTTTTTTTTTTTTTTTGACTTATACGAACAACACAACACAAGCTTGGCCGATTGGACTATTTTCCGGATTTGGTTCAGCCAATTCACACGCACAAGGAATCTTCAAGAACTTCAAGATCCTTCAAGAACTTTCAAGGAAGTTATCAAGAACTTCAAGAATTTCAAGATTGTGGTCGAGAAACTCAAGATTCTTGTAGGTTCTCTCAAGATTCACAAATACCAACAAGTTTCACCACAATTCAGATTTGAAAAACCAAGTAAACAAGTTGGATAACTCAAAACAATGATACCAGAAATTATGGACAGCAATAGACAAGCCAACGATGGAATTCAAGGCACTATGGACGGAACTAGAAGACGCACTTGGACAGATTTGTGGACACAATTATGGGGAGATTCAAGACAACGAACCAACACAAGAACGGACAGAATATTGACGACTCGCGACAGGGTACAAACACGGACAGAAATTCGGCGCAACAAGGGAATAAACTCGGACAGATTTGACACATAAGTAAAATCCAACTACGGCCCGATTGCAAAACACAATGATTGAACACAAAACGGACAGAAATTGACGACGCCAATGGCAAAACAACTTCGGACAGATTTGTGAACAACGAAGAAACAACTAGCGATGCAACAAACAAACAAGACAGCGGAAAAATAGGAACCCTAAAACGAACTAGACAAGAACAAGTAAGAGGATATAACGACTTGATACCTCAACCAGCTCTGAAGCCAACTGATACGTTCCTCGGTCAACTCGTTCCGAGACACGTAGCACGATTGCCCAAGGACCTAGAGGGATACTCAACCGTTTGGATTACGGAACCTAGAACCAAGAGGGACGACTCAACTCGATTCAAGGCGGTAGAACGACGACTCCAATTGAGGTGGTTACTCAAGTAGATAGGCCGGATGAACAACCAAGGACGTCACGCGTGATTGCTCAAATAACCCTTGCCAAGCAAGTAGGAATGTACTCTCGAAATTGTAAGAGAACAAATTGAAATTTTATTATCAAAAGTGTCTAACCTTTGCTGGTACAAAAGGCGCCTTTTTATAGGCTAGAAACCTTTGTGGTCAAGGATTGGCGGCCCACCAACCTAAACTAGAAAAGGAGCTCGATCCACTCTTGAACATGAGTGGGCCGATTGTTTGACTCCAATAACTAATAAACTATTAATTAAAACACGACTAACAAACCAACTAACAACTAATGACTCGATAATGATCAAAACCAACTAACAACTCATACGACTAACAATGCTAACATTCCTAGTGCTCGGCCCAAGTAGCTAAGGCCGCGCTTGATGCTTCCTTGACTTGGATCAATGTGTAGATGCCTTGATTAGCAACTTCCAAGCCTTCAATGTTCCTACGGAAGCCTTGAGTCAAGGCCGCCATCCGTGCACACATCAGTCCCCTCCACTTGAGAAGGATTTGTCCTCAAATCTGGATGGAAATGAATGATACTAGCAAGAGTTGGAGTACGAAACCTCAAATCTAATGCCACCACATATTGGCCCTCTTAGATTGAATGATACTTGCATACGTCATGATTATTATAATGCGGTGCACATGTCTCTTGGTCAGTTTGAAAATGCTCACAGCCAGCCAAGAAAAACTCATGGCTTTACTCCAATGACTCCTCGAAGATAACGCATATAGCTTCGGTTACATCTTTTTGGATCCTCCAAAATGCAACTGATATAATGAAGAACACTTTGAACACGTTCAACTGCATTAGACTGATCATCACTTGGAACACTTGTTGCAAAAGGGTAAGAAGGCATAGGACAAGATTCAACCGCAAGAACCCCCATTGAAACTCCATTACTCCTCCCAACAAGCAAAACAGACTCATGGGTGAAGTTAAATACCAATGGATCGTAAAGGGATACAACACTTAAGAGGCAAACTTCATGAAGATTCTGATATTCACCAATGGAGTTAGGGATGGAGCATGCCATGATCAACTCATTCTCTCCTTGCTTAACCTGCGACAAAGCAACTACTCCCGAAGGCAATGCCCTATCGAGTTCATCAACATTCAAGAGTACATGTTTGCAAATCATGAGTAATACAGGCTGATCAGAATTCACACATTTCCTAACTTCCTTAGCCTTGATTATCACGTTTTGCTTCCTAGTGCTTGATTTAATCAGTGTATGACCCTTGGCCGAATGCTCATTTGTGGAAGTGGAGCAATTTCCAGATTCGGCCGTCTTTTGTTTCCTCTTTTGTCGGTCTAAGTCACATTCTCGTTCCATTGTGCAAGAGAGTGTACTTATTAGATCTACCATCAAAAGTGACATGCTTATCAAATTGCCAGGGTCTTCCTAAAATTACATGGGTAGCATGCATGGGGACAACATCACAAACAACTTCGTCAATGTAGTTGCCAATGGAGAAAGGAAGACGTACCTGTTTGTAGACACGTACTTCACCATCTTCGCTTAGCCATTGTAGTCGGTACGGGTGTGGATGTCTAGTCGTTGGAAGTCCCAAGCTCTCTACCATGGGCAAACTTGCTACATTGGTGCAACTACTACCATCAATGATGAGACCGCACACTTTGTCACTTCCAACTCCCGAAAGAACAATTCGGTTGGAAACCTTTTGTACGGTTGGAAGGTAGGCTATTAAAGACCCACCCACGTTAGCCTTAACTTGCAAGCACAAGGTCAAGCTCGGATTTTCTGTTCAAACACACCCAAGGCAGTTTCGGATGTTTGTTCAAGACAATAGCAACTAGATGGAATCTCAACAACGTGACGCAATCAACCCTCCTCAGGCTCCCCCCCAATGGGTTACCCAAGATATTCCCTAGATAGAAGCAAAGACTCCAAGAAAGCCTTTCACCAATGCTCGAGAGTACAAGAAATTGTTCGCTAGACGGACGAAACAAATTTCCAAGAATCAAGAGGTTCAAGAACTTCAAGAAGTAGTAGTGGACCGAAACTTTTGAAATTTTTTTTTCCTTTTTGTAGTCTTGGATACAAGATGTAATCCGTGATTGATTTTGGCAATAAACTTCGGACTTTCTTTCTTGTTTTTCGTTTCTTTTTTTTTTTTTTGACTTATACGAACAACACAACACAAGCTTGGCCGATTGGACTATTTTCCGGATTTGGTTCAGCCAATTCACACGCACAAGGAATCTTCAAGAACTTCAAGATCCTTCAAGAACTTTCAAGGAAGTTATCAAGAACTTCAAGAATTTCAAGATTGTGGTCGAGAAACTCAAGATTCTTGTAGGTTCTCTCAAGATTCACAAATACCAACAAGTTTCACCACAATTCAGATTTGAAAAACCAAGTAAACAAGTTGGATAACTCAAAACAATGATACCAGAAATTATGGACAGCAATAGACAAGCCAACGATGGAATTCAAGGCACTATGGACGGAACTAGAAGACGCACTTGGACAGATTTGTGGACACAATTATGGGGAGATTCAAGACAACGAACCAACACAAGAACGGACAGAATATTGACGACTCGCGACAGGGTACAAACACGGACAGAAATTCGGCGCAACAAGGGAATAAACTCGGACAGATTTGACACATAAGTAAAATCCAACTACGGCCCGATTGCAAAACACAATGATTGAACACAAAACGGACAGAAATTGACGACGCCAATGGCAAAACAACTTCGGACAGATTTGTGAACAACGAAGAAACAACTAGCGATGCAACAAACAAACAAGACAGCGGAAAAATAGGAACCCTAAAACGAACTAGACAAGAACAAGTACGAGGATATAACGACTTGATACCTCAACCAGCTCTGAAGCCAACTGATACGTTCCTCGGTCAACTCGTTCCGAGACACGTAGCACGATTGCCCAAGGACCTAGAGGGATACTCAACCGTTTGGATTACGGAACCTAGAACCAAGAGGGACGACTCAACTCGATTCAAGGCGGTAGAACGGCGACTCCAATTGAGGTGGTTACCCAAGTAGATAGGCCGGATGAACAACCAAGGACGTCACGCGTGATTGCTCAAATAACCCTTGCCAAGCAAGTAGGAATTTACTCTCGAAATTGTAAGAGAACAAATTGAAATTTTATTATCAAAAGTGTCTAACCTTTGCTGGTACAAAAGGCGCCTTTTTATAGGCTAGAAACCTTTGTGGTCAAGGATTGGCGGCCCACCAACCTAAACTAGAAAAGGAGCTCGATCCACTCTTGAACATGAGTGGGCCGATTGTTTGACTCCAATAACTAATAAACTATTAATTAAAACACGACTAACAAACCAACTAACAACTAATGACTCGATAATGATCAAAACCAACTAACAACTCATACGACTAACAATGCTAACATTCCTAGTGCTCGGCCCAAGTAGCTAAGGCCGCGCTTGATGCTTCCTTGACTTGGATCAATGTGTAGATGCCTTGATTAGCAACTTCCAAGCCTTCAATGTTCCTATGGAAGCCTTGAGTCAAGGCCGCCATCCGTGCACACATCAGTCCCCTCCACTTGAGAAGGATTTGTCCTCAAATCTGGATGGAAATGAATGATACTAGCAAGAGTTGGAGTACGAAACCTCAAATCTAATGCCACCACATATTGGCCCACTTAGATTGAATGATACTTGCATACGTCATGATTATTATAATGCGGTGCACATGTCTCTTGGTCAGTTTGAAAATGCTCACAGCCAGCCAAGAAAAACTCATGGCTTTACTCCAATGACTCCTCGAAGATAACGCATATAGCTTCGGTTACATCTTTTTGGATCCTCCAAAATGCAACTGATATAATGAAGAACACTTTGAACACGTTCAACTGCATTAGACTGATCATCACTTGGAACACTTGTTGCAAAAGGGTAAGAAGGCATAGGACAAGATTCAAGCGCAAGAACCCCCATTGAAACTCCAGTACTCCTCCCAACAAGCAAAACAGACTCATGGGTGAAGTTAAATACCAATGGATCGTAAAGGGATACAACACTTAAGAGGCAAACTTCATGAAGATTCTGATACTCACCAATGGAGTTAGGGATGGAGCATGCCATGATCAACTCATTCTACCCTTGCTTAACCTGCGACAAAGCAACTACTCCCGAAGGCAATGCCCTATCGAGTTCATCAACATTCAAGAGTACATGTTTGCAAATCATGAGTAATACAGGCTGATCAGAATTCACACATTTCCTAACTTCCTTAGCCTTGATTATCATGTTTTGCTTCCTAGTGCTTCATTTAATCAGTGTATGACCCTTGGCCGAATGCTCATTTGTGGAAGTGGAGCAATTTCCAGATTCGGCCGTCTTTTGTTTCCTATTTTGTCGGCCTAAGTCACATTCTCGTTCCATTGTGCAAGAGAGTGTACTTATTAGATCTACCATCAAAAGTGACATGCTTATCAAATTGCCAGGGTCTTCCTAAAATTACATGGGTAGCATGCATGGGGACAACATCACAAACAACTTCGTCAATGTGGTTGCCAATGGAGAAAGGAAGACGTACCTGTTTGTAGACACGTACTTCACCATCTTCGCTTAGCCATTGTAGTCGGTACGGGTGTGGATGTCTAGTCGTTGGAAGTCCCAAGCTCTCTACCATGGGCAAACTTGCTACATTGGTGCAACTACTACCATCAATGATGAGACTGCACACTTTGTCACTTCCAACTCCCGAAAGAACAATTCGGTTGGAAACCTTTTGTACGGTTGGAAGGTAGGCTATTAAAGACCCACCCACGTTAGCCTTAACTTGCAAGCACAAGGTCAAGCTCGGATTTTCTGTTCAAACACACCCAAGGAAGGCAGTTTCGGATGTTTGTTCAAGACAATAGCAACTAGATGGAATCTCAACAACGTGACGCAATCAACCCTCCTCAGGCTCCCCCCCCAATGGGTTACCCAAGATATTCCCTAGATAGAAGCAAAGACTCCAAGAAAGCCTTTCACCAATGCTCGAGAGTACAAGAAATTGTTCGCTAGACGGACGAAACAAATTTCCAAGAATCAAGAGGTTCAAGAACTTCAAGAAGTAGTAGTGGACCGAAACTTTTGAAATTTTTTTTTCCTTTTTGTAGTCTTGGATACAAGATGTAATCCGTGATTGATTTTGGCAATAAACTTCGGACTTTCTTTCTTGTTTTTCGTTTCTTTTTTTTTTTTTTGACTTATACGAACAACACAACACAAGCTTGGCCGATTGGACTATTTTTCGGATTTGGTTCAGCCAATTCACACGCACAAGGAATCTTCAAGAACTTCAAGATCCTTCAAGAACTTTCAAGGAAGTTATCAAGAACTTCAAGAATTTCAAGATTGTGGTCGAGAAACTCAAGATTCTTGTAGGTTCTCTCAAGATTCACAAATACCAACAAGTTTCACCACAATTCAGATTTGAAAAACCAAGTAAACAAGTTGGCTAACTCAAAACAATGATACCAGAAATTATGGACAGCAATAGACAAGCCAACGATGGAACACAAGACAGAATTTCAAGGCACTATGGACGGAACTAGAAGACGCACTTGGACAGATTTGTGGACACAATTATGGGGAGATTCAAGACAACGAACCAACACAAGAACGGACAGAATATTGACGACTCGCGACAGGGTACAAACACGGACAGAAATTCGGCGCAACAAGGGAATAAACTCGGACAGATTTGACACATAAGTAAAATCCAACTACGGCCCGATTGCAAAACACAATGATTGAACACAAAACGGACAGAAATTGACGACGCCAATGGCAAAACAACTTCGGACAGATTTGTGAACAACGAAGAAACAACTAGCGATGCAACAAACAAACAAGACAGCGGAAAAATAGGAACCCTAAAACGAACTAGACAAGAACAAGTACGAGGATATAACGACTTGATACCTCAACCAGCTCTGAAGCCAACTGATACGTTCCTCGGTCAACTCGTTCCGAGACACGTAGCACGATTGCCCAAGGACCTAGAGGGATACTCAACCGTTTGGATTACGGAACCTAGAACCAAGAGGGACGACTCAACTCGATTCAAGGCGGTAGAACGGCGACTCCAATTGAGGTGGTTACCCAAGTAGATAGGCCGGATGAACAACCAAGGACGTCACGCGTGATTGCTCAAATAACCCTTGCCAAGCAAGTAGGAATTTACTCTCGAAATTGTAAGAGAACAAATTGAAATTTTATTATCAAAAGTGTCTAACCTTTGCTGGTACAAAAGGCGCCTTTTTATAGGCT
Source organism: Coffea arabica (assembly GCF_036785885.1). NCBI lineage: Eukaryota > Viridiplantae > Streptophyta > Magnoliopsida > Gentianales > Rubiaceae > Coffea > Coffea arabica. Next base: position 43,839,242 of record NC_092313.1, read on the forward strand.
AGAAACCTTTGTGGTCAAGGATTGGCGGCCCACCAACCTAAACTAGAAAAGGAGCTCGATCCACTCTTGAACATGAGTGGGCCGATTGTTTGACTCCAATAACTAATAAACTATTAATTAAAACACGACTAACAAACCAACTAACAACTAATGACTCGATAATGATCAAAACCAACTAACAACTCATACGACTAACAATGCTAACATTCCTAGTGCTCGGCCCAAGTAGCTAAGGCCGCGCTTGATGCTTCCTTGACTTGGATCAATGTGTAGATGCCTTGATTAGCAACTTCCAAGCCTTCAATGTTCCTATGGAAGCCTTGAGTCAAGGCCGCCATCCGTGCACACATCAGTCCCCTCCACTTGAGAAGGATTTGTCCTCAAATCTGGATGGAAATGAATGATACTAGCAAGAGTTGGAGTACGAAACCTCAAATCTAATGCCACCACATATTGGCCCACTTAGATTGAATGATACTTGCATACGTCATGATTATTATAATGCGGTGCACATGTCTCTTGGTCAGTTTGAAAATGCTCACAGCCAGCCAAGAAAAACTCATGGCTTTACTCCAATGACTCCTCGAAGATAACGCATATAGCTTCGGTTACATCTTTTTGGATCCTCCAAAATGCAACTGATATAATGAAGAACACTTTGAACACGTTCAACTGCATTAGACTGATCATCACTTGGAACACTTGTTGCAAAAGGGTAAGAAGGCATAGGACAAGATTCAAGCGCAAGAACCCCCATTGAAACTCCAGTACTCCTCCCAACAAGCAAAACAGACTCATGGGTGAAGTTAAATACCAATGGATCGTAAAGGGATACAACACTTAAGAGGCAAACTTCATGAAGATTCTGATACTCACCAATGGAGTTAGGGATGGAGCATGCCATGATCAACTCATTCTACCCTTGCTTAACCTGCGACAAAGCAACTACTCCCGAAGGCAATGCCCTATCGAGTTCATCAACATTCAAGAGTACATGTTTGCAAATCATGAGTAATACAGGCTGATCAGAATTCACACATTTCCTAACTTCCTTAGCCTTGATTATCATGTTTTGCTTCCTAGTGCTTCATTTAATCAGTGTATGACCCTTGGCCGAATGCTCATTTGTGGAAGTGGAGCAATTTCCAGATTCGGCCGTCTTTTGTTTCCTATTTTGTCGGTCTAAGTCACATTCTCGTTCCATTGTGCAAGAGAGTGTACTTATTAGATCTACCATCAAAAGTGACATGCTTATCAAATTGCCAGGGTCTTCCTAAAATTACATGGGTAGCATGCATGGGGACAACATCACAAACAACTTCGTCAATGTGGTTGCCAATGGAGAAAGGAAGACGTACCTGTTTGTAGACACGTACTTCACCATCTTCGCTTAGCCATTGTAGTCGGTACGGGTGTGGATGTCTAGTCGTTGGAAGTCCCAAGCTCTCTACCATGGGCAAACTTGCTACATTGGTGCAACTACTACCATCAATGATGAGACTGCACACTTTGTCACTTCCAACTCCCGAAAGAACAATTCGGTTGGAAACCTTTTGTACGGTTGGAAGGTAGGCTATTAAAGACCCACCCACGTTAGCCTTAACTTGCAAGCACAAGGTCAAGCTCGGATTTTCTGTTCAAACACACCCAAGGAAGGCAGTTTCGGATGTTTGTTCAAGACAATAGCAACTAGATGGAATCTCAACAACGTGACGCAATCAACCCTCCTCAGGCTCCCCCCCCAATGGGTTACCCAAGATATTCCCTAGATAGAAGCAAAGACTCCAAGAAAGCCTTTCACCAATGCTCGAGAGTACAAGAAATTGTTCGCTAGACGGACGAAACAAATTTCCAAGAATCAAGAGGTTCAAGAACTTCAAGAAGTAGTAGTGGACCGAAACTTTTGAAATTTTTTTTTCCTTTTTGTAGTCTTGGATACAAGATGTAATCCGTGATTGATTTTGGCAATAAACTTCGGACTTTCTTTCTTGTTTTTCGTTTCTTTTTTTTTTTTTTGACTTATACGAACAACACAACACAAGCTTGGCCGATTGGACTATTTTCCGGATTTGGTTCAGCCAATTCACACGCACAAGGAATCTTCAAGAACTTCAAGATCCTTCAAGAACTTTCAAGGAAGTTATCAAGAACTTCAAGAATTTCAAGATTGTGGTCGAGAAACTCAAGATTCTTGTAGGTTCTCTCAAGATTCACAAATACCAACAAGTTTCACCACAATTCAGATTTGAAAAACCAAGTAAACAAGTTGGCTAACTCAAAACAATGATACCAGAAATTATGGACAGCAATAGACAAGCCAACGATGGAACACAAGACAGAATTTCAAGGCACTATGGACGGAACTAGAAGACGCACTTGGACAGATTTGTGGACACAATTATGGGGAGATTCAAGACAACGAACCAACACAAGAACGGACAGAATATTGACGACTCGCGACAGGGTACAAACACGGACAGAAATTCGGCGCAACAAGGGAATAAACTCGGACAGATTTGACACATAAGTAAAATCCAACTACGGCCCGATTGCAAAACACAATGATTGAACACAAAACGGACAGAAATTGACGACGCCAATGGCAAAACAACTTCGGACAGATTTGTGAACAACGAAGAAACAACTAGCGATGCAACAAACAAACAAGACAGCGGAAAAATAGGAACCCTAAAACGAACTAGACAAGAACAAGTACGAGGATATAACGACTTGATACCTCAACCAGCTCTGAAGCCAACTGATACGTTCCTCGGTCAACTCGTTCCGAGACACGTAGCACGATTGCCCAAGGACCTAGAGGGATACTCAACCGTTTGGATTACGGAACCTAGAACCAAGAGGGACGACTCAACTCGATTCAAGGCGGTAGAACGGCGACTCCAATTGAGGTGGTTACCCAAGTAGATAGGCCGGATGAACAACCAAGGACGTCACGCGTGATTGCTCAAATAACCCTTGCCAAGCAAGTAGGAATTTACTCTCGAAATTGTAAGAGAACAAATTGAAATTTTATTATCAAAAGTGTCTAACCTTTGCTGGTACAAAAGGCGCCTTTTTATAGGCTAGAAACCTTTGTGGTCAAGGATTGGCGGCCCACCAACCTAAACTAGAAAAGGAGCTCGATCCACTCTTGAACATGAGTGGGCCGATTGTTTGACTCCAATAACTAATAAACTATTAATTAAAACACGACTAACAAACCAACTAACAACTAATGACTCGATAATGATCAAAACCAACTAACAACTCATACGACTAACAATGCTAACATTCCTAGTGCTCGGCCCAAGTAGCTAAGGCCGCGCTTGATGCTTCCTTGACTTGGATCAATGTGTAGATGCCTTGATTAGCAACTTCCAAGCCTTCAATGTTCCTATGGAAGCCTTGAGTCAAGGCCGCCATCCGTGCACACATCAGTCCCCTCCACTTGAGAAGGATTTGTCCTCAAATCTGGATGGAAATGAATGATACTAGCAAGAGTTGGAGTACGAAACCTCAAATCTAATGCCACCACATATTGGCCCACTTAGATTGAATGATACTTGCATACGTCATGATTATTATAATGCGGTGCACATGTCTCTTGGTCAGTTTGAAAATGCTCACAGCCAGCCAAGAAAAACTCATGGCTTTACTCCAATGACTCCTCGAAGATAACGCATATAGCTTCGGTTACATCTTTTTGGATCCTCCAAAATGCAACTGATATAATGAAGAACACTTTGAACACGTTCAACTGCATTAGACTGATCATCACTTGGAACACTTGTTGCAAAAGGGTAAGAAGGCATAGGACAAGATTCAAGCGCAAGAACCCCCATTGAAACTCCAGTACTCCTCCCAACAAGCAAAACAGACTCATGGGTGAAGTTAAATACCAATGGATCGTAAAGGGATACAACACTTAAGAGGCAAACTTCATGAAGATTCTGATACTCACCAATGGAGTTAGGGATGGAGCATGCCATGATCAACTCATTCTACCCTTGCTTAACCTGCGACAAAGCAACTACTCCCGAAGGCAATGCCCTATCGAGTTCATCAACATTCAAGAGTACATGTTTGCAAATCATGAGTAATACAGGCTGATCAGAATTCACACATTTCCTAACTTCCTTAGCCTTGATTATCATGTTTTGCTTCCTAGTGCTTCATTTAATCAGTGTATGACCCTTGGCCGAATGCTCATTTGTGGAAGTGGAGCAATTTCCAGATTCGGCCGTCTTTTGTTTCCTATTTTGTCGGCCTAAGTCACATTCTCGTTCCATTGTGCAAGAGAGTGTACTTATTAGATCTACCATCAAAAGTGACATGCTTATCAAATTGCCAGGGTCTTCCTAAAATTACATGGGTAGCATGCATGGGGACAACATCACAAACAACTTCGTCAATGTGGTTGCCAATGGAGAAAGGAAGACGTACCTGTTTGTAGACACGTACTTCACCATCTTCGCTTAGCCATTGTAGTCGGTACGGGTGTGGATGTCTAGTCGTTGGAAGTCCCAAGCTCTCTACCATGGGCAAACTTGCTACATTGGTGCAACTACTACCATCAATGATGAGACTGCACACTTTGTCACTTCCAACTCCCGAAAGAACAATTCGGTTGGAAACCTTTTGTACGGTTGGAAGGTAGGCTATTAAAGACCCACCCACGTTAGCCTTAACTTGCAAGCACAAGGTCAAGCTCGGATTTTCTGTTCAAACACACCCAAGGAAGGCAGTTTCGGATGTTTGTTCAAGACAATAGCAACTAGATGGAATCTCAACAACGTGACGCAATCAACCCTCCTCAGGCTCCCCCCCCAATGGGTTACCCAAGATATTCCCTAGATAGAAGCAAAGACTCCAAGAAAGCCTTTCACCAATGCTCGAGAGTACAAGAAATTGTTCGCTAGACGGACGAAACAAATTTCCAAGAATCAAGAGGTTCAAGAACTTCAAGAAGTAGTAGTGGACCGAAACTTTTGAAATTTTTTTTTCCTTTTTGTAGTCTTGGATACAAGATGTAATCCGTGATTGATTTTGGCAATAAACTTCGGACTTTCTTTCTTGTTTTTCGTTTCTTTTTTTTTTTTTTGACTTATACGAACAACACAACACAAGCTTGGCCGATTGGACTATTTTTCGGATTTGGTTCAGCCAATTCACACGCACAAGGAATCTTCAAGAACTTCAAGATCCTTCAAGAACTTTCAAGGAAGTTATCAAGAACTTCAAGAATTTCAAGATTGTGGTCGAGAAACTCAAGATTCTTGTAGGTTCTCTCAAGATTCACAAATACCAACAAGTTTCACCACAATTCAGATTTGAAAAACCAAGTAAACAAGTTGGCTAACTCAAAACAATGATACCAGAAATTATGGACAGCAATAGACAAGCCAACGATGGAACACAAGACAGAATTTCAAGGCACTATGGACGGAACTAGAAGACGCACTTGGACAGATTTGTGGACACAATTATGGGGAGATTCAAGACAACGAACCAACACAAGAACGGACAGAATATTGACGACTCGCGACAGGGTACAAACACGGACAGAAATTCGGCGCAACAAGGGAATAAACTCGGACAGATTTGACACATAAGTAAAATCCAACTACGGCCCGATTGCAAAACACAATGATTGAACACAAAACGGACAGAAATTGACGACGCCAATGGCAAAACAACTTCGGACAGATTTGTGAACAACGAAGAAACAACTAGCGATGCAACAAACAAACAAGACAGCGGAAAAATAGGAACCCTAAAACGAACTAGACAAGAACAAGTACGAGGATATAACGACTTGATACCTCAACCAGCTCTGAAGCCAACTGATACGTTCCTCGGTCAACTCGTTCCGAGACACGTAGCACGATTGCCCAAGGACCTAGAGGGATACTCAACCGTTTGGATTACGGAACCTAGAACCAAGAGGGACGACTCAACTCGATTCAAGGCGGTAGAACGGCGACTCCAATTGAGGTGGTTACCCAAGTAGATAGGCCGGATGAACAACCAAGGACGTCACGCGTGATTGCTCAAATAACCCTTGCCAAGCAAGTAGGAATTTACTCTCGAAATTGTAAGAGAACAAATTGAAATTTTATTATCAAAAGTGTCTAACCTTTGCTGGTACAAAAGGCGCCTTTTTATAGGCTAGAAACCTTTGTGGTCAAGGATTGGCGGCCCACCAACCTAAACTAGAAAAGGAGCTCGATCCACTCTTGAACATGAGTGGGCCGATTGTTTGACTCCAATAACTAATAAACTATTAATTAAAACACGACTAACAAACCAACTAACAACTAATGACTCGATAATGATCAAAACCAACTAACAACTCATACGACTAACAATGCTAACATTCCTAGTGCTCGGCCCAAGTAGCTAAGGCCGCGCTTGATGCTTCCTTGACTTGGATCAATGTGTAGATGCCTTGATTAGCAACTTCCAAGCCTTCAATGTTCCTATGGAAGCCTTGAGTCAAGGCCGCCATCCGTGCACACATCAGTCCCCTCCACTTGAGAAGGATTTGTCCTCAAATCTGGATGGAAATGAATGATACTAGCAAGAGTTGGAGTACGAAACCTCAAATCTAATGCCACCACATATTGGCCCACTTAGATTGAATGATACTTGCATACGTCATGATTATTATAATGCGGTGCACATGTCTCTTGGTCAGTTTGAAAATGCTCACAGCCAGCCAAGAAAAACTCATGGCTTTACTCCAATGACTCCTCGAAGATAACGCATATAGCTTCGGTTACATCTTTTTGGATCCTCCAAAATGCAACTGATATAATGAAGAACACTTTGAACACGTTCAACTGCATTAGACTGATCATCACTTGGAACACTTGTTGCAAAAGGGTAAGAAGGCATAGGACAAGATTCAAGCGCAAGAACCCCCATTGAAACTCCAGTACTCCTCCCAACAAGCAAAACAGACTCATGGGTGAAGTTAAATACCAATGGATCGTAAAGGGATACAACACTTAAGAGGCAAACTTCATGAAGATTCTGATACTCACCAATGGAGTTAGGGATGGAGCATGCCATGATCAACTCATTCTACCCTTGCTTAACCTGCGACAAAGCAACTACTCCCGAAGGCAATGCCCTATCGAGTTCATCAACATTCAAGAGTACATGTTTGCAAATCATGAGTAATACAGGCTGATCAGAATTCACACATTTCCTAACTTCCTTAGCCTTGATTATCATGTTTTGCTTCCTAGTGCTTCATTTAATCAGTGTATGACCCTTGGCCGAATGCTCATTTGTGGAAGTGGAGCAATTTCCAGATTCGGCCGTCTTTTGTTTCCTATTTTGTCGGCCTAAGTCACATTCTCGTTCCATTGTGCAAGAGAGTGTACTTATTAGATCTACCATCAAAAGTGACATGCTTATCAAATTGCCAGGGTCTTCCTAAAATTACATGGGTAGCATGCATGGGGACAACATCACAAACAACTTCGTCAATGTGGTTGCCAATGGAGAAAGGAAGACGTACCTGTTTGTAGACACGTACTTCACCATCTTCGCTTAGCCATTGTAGTCGGTACGGGTGTGGATGTCTAGTCGTTGGAAGTCCCAAGCTCTCTACCATGGGCAAACTTGCTACATTGGTGCAACTACTACCATCAATGATGAGACTGCACACTTTGTCACTTCCAACTCCCGAAAGAACAATTCGGTTGGAAACCTTTTGTACGGTTGGAAGGTAGGCTATTAAAGACCCACCCACGTTAGCCTTAACTTGCAAGCACAAGGTCAAGCTCGGATTTTCTGTTCAAACACACCCAAGGAAGGCAGTTTCGGATGTTTGTTCAAGACAATAGCAACTAGATGGAATCTCAACAACGTGACGCAATCAACCCTCCTCAGGCTCCCCCCCCAATGGGTTACCCAAGATATTCCCTAGATAGAAGCAAAGACTCCAAGAAAGCCTTTCACCAATGCTCGAGAGTACAAGAAATTGTTCGCTAGACGGACGAAACAAATTTCCAAGAATCAAGAGGTTCAAGAACTTCAAGAAGTAGTAGTGGACCGAAACTTTTGAAATTTTTTTTTCCTTTTTGTAGTCTTGGATACAAGATGTAATCCGTGATTGATTTTGGCAATAAACTTCGGACTTTCTTTCTTGTTTTTCGTTTCTTTTTTTTTTTTTTGACTTATACGAACAACACAACACAAGCTTGGCCGATTGGACTATTTTTCGGATTTGGTTCAGCCAATTCACACGCACAAGGAATCTTCAAGAACTTCAAGATCCTTCAAGAACTTTCAAGGAAGTTATCAAGAACTTCAAGAATTTCAAGATTGTGGTCGAGAAACTCAAGATTCTTGTAGGTTCTCTCAAGATTCACAAATACCAACAAGTTTCACCACAATTCAGATTTGAAAAACCAAGTAAACAAGTTGGCTAACTCAAAACAATGATACCAGAAATTATGGACAGCAATAGACAAGCCAACGATGGAACACAAGACAGAATTTCAAGGCACTATGGACGGAACTAGAAGACGCACTTGGACAGATTTGTGGACACAATTATGGGGAGATTCAAGACAACGAACCAACACAAGAACGGACAGAATATTGACGACTCGCGACAGGGTACAAACACGGACAGAAATTCGGCGCAACAAGGGAATAAACTCGGACAGATTTGACACATAAGTAAAATCCAACTACGGCCCGATTGCAAAACACAATGATTGAACACAAAACGGACAGAAATTGACGACGCCAATGGCAAAACAACTTCGGACAGATTTGTGAACAACGAAGAAACAACTAGCGATGCAACAAACAAACAAGACAGCGGAAAAATAGGAACCCTAAAACGAACTAGACAAGAACAAGTACGAGGATATAACGACTTGATACCTCAACCAGCTCTGAAGCCAACTGATACGTTCCTCGGTCAACTCGTTCCGAGACACGTAGCACGATTGCCCAAGGACCTAGAGGGATACTCAACCGTTTGGATTACGGAACCTAGAACCAAGAGGGACGACTCAACTCGATTCAAGGCGGTAGAACGGCGACTCCAATTGAGGTGGTTACCCAAGTAGATAGGCCGGATGAACAACCAAGGACGTCACGCGTGATTGCTCAAATAACCCTTGCCAAGCAAGTAGGAATTTACTCTCGAAATTGTAAGAGAACAAATTGAAATTTTATTATCAAAAGTGTCTAACCTTTGCTGGTACAAAAGGCGCCTTTTTATAGGCTAGAAACCTTTGTGGTCAAGGATTGGCGGCCCACCAACCTAAACTAGAAAAGGAGCTCGATCCACTCTTGAACATGAGTGGGCCGATTGTTTGACTCCAATAACTAATAAACTATTAATTAAAACACGACTAACAAACCAACTAACAACTAATGACTCGATAATGATCAAAACCAACTAACAACTCATACGACTAACAATGCTAACATTCCTAGTGCTCGGCCCAAGTAGCTAAGGCCGCGCTTGATGCTTCCTTGACTTGGATCAATGTGTAGATGCCTTGATTAGCAACTTCCAAGCCTTCAATGTTCCTATGGAAGCCTTGAGTCAAGGCCGCCATCCGTGCACACATCAGTCCCCTCCACTTGAGAAGGATTTGTCCTCAAATCTGGATGGAAATGAATGATACTAGCAAGAGTTGGAGTACGAAACCTCAAATCTAATGCCACCACATATTGGCCCACTTAGATTGAATGATACTTGCATACGTCATGATTATTATAATGCGGTGCACATGTCTCTTGGTCAGTTTGAAAATGCTCACAGCCAGCCAAGAAAAACTCATGGCTTTACTCCAATGACTCCTCGAAGATAACGCATATAGCTTCGGTTACATCTTTTTGGATCCTCCAAAATGCAACTGATATAATGAAGAACACTTTGAACACGTTCAACTGCATTAGACTGATCATCACTTGGAACACTTGTTGCAAAAGGGTAAGAAGGCATAGGACAAGATTCAAGCGCAAGAACCCCCATTGAAACTCCAGTACTCCTCCCAACAAGCAAAACAGACTCATGGGTGAAGTTAAATACCAATGGATCGTAAAGGGATACAACACTTAAGAGGCAAACTTCATGAAGATTCTGATACTCACCAATGGAGTTAGGGATGGAGCATGCCATGATCAACTCATTCTACCCTTGCTTAACCTGCGACAAAGCAACTACTCCCGAAGGCAATGCCCTATCGAGTTCATCAACATTCAAGAGTACATGTTTGCAAATCATGAGTAATACAGGCTGATCAGAATTCACACATTTCCTAACTTCCTTAGCCTTGATTATCATGTTTTGCTTCCTAGTGCTTCATTTAATCAGTGTATGACCCTTGGCCGAATGCTCATTTGTGGAAGTGGAGCAATTTCCAGATTCGGCCGTCTTTTGTTTCCTATTTTGTCGGTCTAAGTCACATTCTCGTTCCATTGTGCAAGAGAGTGTACTTATTAGATCTACCATCAAAAGTGACATGCTTATCAAATTGCCAGGGTCTTCCTAAAATTACATGGGTAGCATGCATGGGGACAACATCACAAACAACTTCGTCAATGTGGTTGCCAATGGAGAAAGGAAGACGTACCTGTTTGTAGACACGTACTTCACCATCTTCGCTTAGCCATTGTAGTCGGTACGGGTGTGGATGTCTAGTCGTTGGAAGTCCCAAGCTCTCTACCATGGGCAAACTTGCTACATTGGTGCAACTACTACCATCAATGATGAGACTGCACACTTTGTCACTTCCAACTCCCGAAAGAACAATTCGGTTGGAAACCTTTTGTACGGTTGGAAGGTAGGCTATTAAAGACCCACCCACGTTAGCCTTAACTTGCAAGCACAAGGTCAAGCTCGGATTTTCTGTTCAAACACACCCAAGGAAGGCAGTTTCGGATGTTTGTTCAAGACAATAGCAACTAGATGGAATCTCAACAACGTGACGCAATCAACCCTCCTCAGGCTCCCCCCCCAATGGGTTACCCAAGATATTCCCTAGATAGAAGCAAAGACTCCAAGAAAGCCTTTCACCAATGCTCGAGAGTACAAGAAATTGTTCGCTAGACGGACGAAACAAATTTCCAAGAATCAAGAGGTTCAAGAACTTCAAGAAGTAGTAGTGGACCGAAACTTTTGAAATTTTTTTTTCCTTTTTGTAGTCTTGGATACAAGATGTAATCCGTGATTGATTTTGGCAATAAACTTCGGACTTTCTTTCTTGTTTTTCGTTTCTTTTTTTTTTTTTTGACTTATACGAACAACACAACACAAGCTTGGCCGATTGGACTATTTTCCGGATTTGGTTCAGCCAATTCACACGCACAAGGAATCTTCAAGAACTTCAAGATCCTTCAAGAACTTTCAAGGAAGTTATCAAGAACTTCAAGAATTTCAAGATTGTGGTCGAGAAACTCAAGATTCTTGTAGGTTCTCTCAAGATTCACAAATACCAACAAGTTTCACCACAATTCAGATTTGAAAAACCAAGTAAACAAGTTGGCTAACTCAAAACAATGATACCAGAAATTATGGACAGCAATAGACAAGCCAACGATGGAACACAAGACAGAATTTCAAGGCACTATGGACGGAACTAGAAGACGCACTTGGACAGATTTGTGGACACAATTATGGGGAGATTCAAGACAACGAACCAACACAAGAACGGACAGAATATTGACGACTCGCGACAGGGTACAAACACGGACAGAAATTCGGCGCAACAAGGGAATAAACTCGGACAGATTTGACACATAAGTAAAATCCAACTACGGCCCGATTGCAAAACACAATGATTGAACACAAAACGGACAGAAATTGACGACGCCAATGGCAAAACAACTTCGGACAGATTTGTGAACAACGAAGAAACAACTAGCGATGCAACAAACAAACAAGACAGCGGAAAAATAGGAACCCTAAAACGAACTAGACAAGAACAAGTACGAGGATATAACGACTTGATACCTCAACCAGCTCTGAAGCCAACTGATACGTTCCTCGGTCAACTCGTTCCGAGACACGTAGCACGATTGCCCAAGGACCTAGAGGGATACTCAACCGTTTGGATTACGGAACCTAGAACCAAGAGGGACGACTCAACTCGATTCAAGGCGGTAGAACGGCGACTCCAATTGAGGTGGTTACTCAAGTAGATAGGCCGGATGAACAACCAAGGACGTCACGCGTGATTGCTCAAATAACCCTTGCCAAGCAAGTAGGAATGTACTCTCGAAATTGTAAGAGAACAAATTGAAATTTTATTATCAAAAGTGTCTAACCTTTGCTGGTACAAAAGGCGCCTTTTTATAGGCTAGAAACCTTTGTGGTCAAGGATTGGCGGCCCACCAACCTAAACTAGAAAAGGAGCTCGATCCACTCTTGAACATGAGTGGGCCGATTGTTTGACTCCAATAACCAATAAACTATTAATTAAAACACGACTAACAAACCAACTAACAACTAATGACTCGATAATGATCAAAACCAACTAACAACTCATACGACTAACAATGCTAACATTCCTAGTGCTCGGCCCAAGTAGCTAAGGCCGCGCTTGATGCTTCCTTGACTTGGATCAATGTGTAGATGCCTTGATTAGCAACTTCCAAGCCTTCAATGTTCCTATGGAAGCCTTGAGTCAAGGCCGCCATCCGTGCACACATCAGTCCCCTCCACTTGAGAAGGATTTGTCCTCAAATCTGGATGGAAATGAATGATACTAGCAAGAGTTGGAGTACGAAACCTCAAATCTAATGCCACCACATATTGGCCCACTTAGATTGAATGATACTTGCATACGTCATGATTATTATAATGCGGTGCACATGTCTCTTGGTCAGTTTGAAAATGCTCACAGCCAGCCAAGAAAAACTCATGGCTTTACTCCAATGACTCCTCGAAGATAACGCATATAGCTTCGGTTACATCTTTTTGGATCCTCCAAAATGCAACTGATATAATGAAGAACACTTTGAACACGTTCAACTGCATTAGACTGATCATCACTTGGAACACTTGTTGCAAAAGGGTAAGAAGGCATAGGACAAGATTCAAGCGCAAGAACCCCCATTGAAACTCCAGTACTCCTCCCAACAAGCAAAACAGACTCATGGGTGAAGTTAAATACCAATGGATCGTAAAGGGATACAACACTTAAGAGGCAAACTTCATGAAGATTCTGATACTCACCAATGGAGTTAGGGATGGAGCATGCCATGATCAACTCATTCTCTCCTTGCTTAACCTGCGACAAAGCAACTACTCCCGAAGGCAATGCCCTATCGAGTTCATCAACATTCAAGAGTACATGTTTGCAAATCATGAGTAATACAGGCTGATCAGAATTCACACATTTCCTAACTTCCTTAGCCTTGATTATCATGTTTTGCTTCCTAGTGCTTGATTTAATCAGTGTATGACCCTTGGTCGAATGCTCATTTGTGGAAGTGGAGCAATTTCCAGATTCGGCCGTCTTTTGTTTCCTCTTTTGTCGGTCTAAGTCACATTCTCGTTCCATTGTGCAAGAGAGTGTACTTATTAGATCTACCATCAAAAGTGACATGCTTATCAAATTGCCAGGGTCTTCCTAAAATTACATGGGTAGCATGCATGGGGACAACATCACAAACAACTTCGTCAATGTGGTTGCCAATGGAGAAAGGAAGACGTACCTGTTTGTAGACACGTACTTCACCATCTTCGCTTAGCCATTGTAGTCGGTACGGGTGTGGATGTCTAGTCGTTGGAAGTCCCAAGCTCTCTACCATGGGCAAACTTGCTACATTGGTGCAACTACTACCATCAATGATGAGACTGCACACTTTGTCACTTCCAACTCCCGAAAGAACAATTCGGTTGGAAACCTTTTGTACGGTTGGAAGGTAGGCTATTAAAGACCCACCCACGTTAGCCTTAACTTGCAAGCACAAGGTCAAGCTCGGATTTTCTGTTCAAACACACCCAAGGAAGGCAGTTTCGGATGTTTGTTCAAGACAATAGCAACTAGATGGAATCTCAACAACGTGACGCAATCAACCCTCCTCAGGCTCCCCCCCCAATGGGTTACCCAAGATATTCCCTAGATAGAAGCAAAGACTCCAAGAAAGCCTTTCACCAATGCTCGAGAGTACAAGAAATTGTTCGCTAGACGGACGAAACAAATTTCCAAGAATCAAGAGGTTCAAGAACTTCAAGAAGTAGTAGTGGACCGAAACTTTTGAAATTTTTTTTTCCTTTTTGTAGTCTTGGATACAAGATGTAATCCGTGATTGATTTTGGCAATAAACTTCGGACTTTCTTTCTTGTTTTTCGTTTCTTTTTTTTTTTTTTGACTTGTACGAACAACACAACACAAGCTTGGCCGATTGGACTATTTTCCGGATTTGGTTCAGCCAATTCACACGCACAAGGAATCTTCAAGAACTTCAAGATCCTTCAAGAACTTTCAAGGAAGTTATCAAGAACTTCAAGAATTTCAAGATTGTGGTCGAGAAACTCAAGATTCTTGTAGGTTCTCTCAAGATTCACAAATACCAACAAGTTTCACCACAATTCAGATTTGAAAAACCAAGTAAACAAGTTGGCTAACTCAAAACAATGATACCAGAAATTATGGACAGCAATAGACAAGCCAACGATGGAACACAAGACAGAATTTAAAGGCACTATGGACGGAACTAGAAGACGCACTTGGACAGATTTGTGGACACAATTATGGGGAGATTCAAGACAACGAACCAACACAAGAACGGACAGAATATTGACGACTCGCGACAGGGTACAAACACGGACAGAAATTCGGCGCAACAAGGGAATAAACTCGGACAGATTTGACACATAAGTAAAATCCAACTACGGCCCGATTGCAAAACACAATGATTGAACACAAAACGGACAGAAATTGACGACGCCAATGGCAAAACAACTTCGGACAGATTTGTGAGCAACGAAGAAACAACTAGCGATGCAACAAACAAACAAGACAGCGGAAAAATAGGAACCCTAAAACGAACTAGACAAGAACAAGTACGAGGATATAACGACTTGATACCTCAACCAGCTCTGAAGCCAACTGATACGTTCCTCTGTCAACTCGTTCCGAGACACGTAGCACGATTGCCCAAGGACCTAGAGGGATACTCAACCGTTTGGATTACGGAACCTAGAACCAAGAGGGACGACTCAACTCGATTCAAGGCGGTAGAACGGCGACTCCAATTGAGGTGGTTACTCAAGTAGATAGGCCGGATGAACAACCAAGGACGTCACGCGTGATTGCTCAAATAACCCTTGCCAAGCAAGTAGGAATGTACTCTCGAAATTGTAAGAGAACAAATTGAAATTTTATTATCAAAAGTGTCTAACCTTTGCTGGTACAAAAGGCGCCTTTTTATAGGCTAGAAACCTTTGTGGTCAAGGATTGGCGGCCCACCAACCTAAACTAGAAAAGGAGCTCGATCCACTCTTGAACATGAGTGGGCCGATTGTTTGACTCCAATAACCAATAAACTATTAATTAAAACACGACTAACAAACCAACTAACAACTAATGACTCGATAATGATCAAAACCAACTAACAACTCATACGACTAACAATGCTAACATTCCTAGTGCTCGGCCCAAGTAGCTAAGGCCGCACTTGATGCTTCCTTGACTTGGATCAATGTGTAGATGCCTTGATTAGCAACTTCCAAGCCTTCAATGTTCCTATGGAAGCCTTGAGTCAAGGCCGCC
Source organism: Coffea arabica (assembly GCF_036785885.1). Classification (NCBI taxonomy): domain Eukaryota; kingdom Viridiplantae; phylum Streptophyta; class Magnoliopsida; order Gentianales; family Rubiaceae; genus Coffea; species Coffea arabica. The sequence goes on from NC_092313.1 coordinate 43,855,003, forward strand.
ATCCGTGCACACATCAGTCCCCTCCACTTGAGAAGGATTTGTCCTCAAATCTGGATGGAAATGAATGATACTAGCAAGAGTTGGAGTACGAAACCTCAAATCTAATGCCACCACATATTGGCCCACTTAGATTGAATGATACTTGCATACGTCATGATTATTATAATGCGGTGCACATGTCTCTTGGTCAGTTTGAAAATGCTCACAGCCAGCCAAGAAAAACTCATGGCTTTACTCCAATGACTCCTCGAAGATAACGCATATAGCTTCGGTTACATCTTTTTGGATCCTCCAAAATGCAACTGATATAATGAAGAACACTTTGAACACGTTCAACTGCATTAGACTGATCATCACTTGGAACACTTGTTGCAAAAGGGTAAGAAGGCATAGGACAAGATTCAAGCGCAAGAACCCCCATTGAAACTCCAGTACTCCTCCCAACAAGCAAAACAGACTCATGGGTGAAGTTAAATACCAATGGATCGTAAAGGGATACAACACTTAAGAGGCAAACTTCATGAAGATTCTGATACTCACCAGTGGAGTTAGGGATGGAGCATGCCATGATCAACTCATTCTCTCCTTGCTTAACCTGCGACAAAGCAACTACTCCCGAAGGCAATGCCCTATCGAGTTCATCAACATTCAAGAGTACATGTTTGCAAATCATGAGTAATACAGGCTGATCAGAATTCACACATTTCCTAACTTCCTTAGCCTTGATTATCATGTTTTGCTTCCTAGTGCTTGATTTAATCAGTGTATGACCCTTGGCCGAATGCTCATTTGTGGAAGTGGAGCAATTTCCAGATTCGGCCGTCTTTTGTTTCCTCTTTTGTCGGTCTAAGTCACATTCTCGTTCCATTGTGCAAGAGAGTGTACTTATTAGATCTACCATCAAAAGTGACATGCTTATCAAATTGCCAGGGTCTTCCTAAAATTACATGGGTAGCATGCATGGGGACAACATCACAAACAACTTCGTCAATGTGGTTGCCAATGGAGAAAGGAAGACGTACCTGTTTGTAGACACGTACTTCACCATCTTCGCTTAGCCATTGTAGTCGGTACGGGTGTGGATGTCTAGTCGTTGGAAGTCCCAAGCTCTCTACCATGGGCAAACTTGCTACATTGGTGCAACTACTACCATCAATGATGAGACTGCACACTTTGTCACTTCCAACTCCCGAAAGAACAATTCGGTTGGAAACCTTTTGTACGGTTGGAAGGTAGGCTATTAAAGACCCACCCACGTTAGCCTTAACTTGCAAGCACAAGGTCAAGCTCGGATTTTCTGTTCAAACACACCCAAGGAAGGCAGTTTCGGATGTTTGTTCAAGACAATAGCAACTAGATGGAATCTCAACAACGTGACGCAATCAACCCTCCTCAGGCTCCCCCCCCAATGGGTTACCCAAGATATTCCCTAGATAGAAGCAAAGACTCCAAGAAAGCCTTTCACCAATGCTCGAGAGTACAAGAAATTGTTCGCTAGACGGACGAAACAAATTTCCAAGAATCAAGAGGTTCAAGAACTTCAAGAAGTAGTAGTGGACCGAAACTTTTGAAATTTTTTTTTCCTTTTTGTAGTCTTGGATACAAGATGTAATCCGTGATTGATTTTGGCAATAAACTTCGGACTTTCTTTCTTGTTTTTCGTTTCTTTTTTTTTTTTTTGACTTGTACGAACAACACAACACAAGCTTGGCCGATTGGACTATTTTCCGGATTTGGTTCAGCCAATTCACACGCACAAGGAATCTTCAAGAACTTCAAGATCCTTCAAGAACTTTCAAGGAAGTTATCAAGAACTTCAAGAATTTCAAGATTGTGGTCGAGAAACTCAAGATTCTTGTAGGTTCTCTCAAGATTCACAAATACCAACAAGTTTCACCACAATTCAGATTTGAAAAACCAAGTAAACAAGTTGGCTAACTCAAAACAATGATACCAGAAATTATGGACAGCAATAGACAAGCCAACGATGGAACACAAGACAGAATTTAAAGGCACTATGGACGGAACTAGAAGACGCACTTGGACAGATTTGTGGACACAATTATGGGGAGATTCAAGACAACGAACCAACACAAGAACGGACAGAATATTGACGACTCGCGACAGGGTACAAACACGGACAGAAATTCGGCGCAACAAGGGAATAAACTCGGACAGATTTGACACATAAGTAAAATCCAACTACGGCCCGATTGCAAAACACAATGATTGAACACAAAACGGACAGAAATTGACGACGCCAATGGCAAAACAACTTCGGACAGATTTGTGAGCAACGAAGAAACAACTAGCGATGCAACAAACAAACAAGACAGCGGAAAAATAGGAACCCTAAAACGAACTAGACAAGAACAAGTACGAGGATATAACGACTTGATACCTCAACCAGCTCTGAAGCCAACTGATACGTTCCTCGGTCAACTCGTTCCGAGACACGTAGCACGATTGCCCAAGGACCTAGAGGGATACTCAACCGTTTGGATTACGGAACCTAGAACCAAGAGGGACGACTCAACTCGATTCAAGGCGGTAGAACGGCGACTCCAATTGAGGTGGTTACTCAAGTAGATAGGCCGGATGAACAACCAAGGACGTCACGCGTGATTGCTCAAATAACCCTTGCCAAGCAAGTAGGAATGTACTCTCGAAATTGTAAGAGAACAAATTGAAATTTTATTATCAAAAGTGTCTAACCTTTGCTGGTACAAAAGGCGCCTTTTTATAGGCTAGAAACCTTTGTGGTCAAGGATTGGCGGCCCACCAACCTAAACTAGAAAAGGAGCTCGATCCACTCTTGAACATGAGTGGGCCGATTGTTTGACTCCAATAACCAATAAACTATTAATTAAAACACGACTAACAAACCAACTAACAACTAATGACTCGATAATGATCAAAACCAACTAACAACTCATACGACTAACAATGCTAACATTCCTAGTGCTCGGCCCAAGTAGCTAAGGCCGCGCTTGATGCTTCCTTGACTTGGATCAATGTGTAGATGCCTTGATTAGCAACTTCCAAGCCTTCAATGTTCCTATGGAAGCCTTGAGTCAAGGCCGCCATCCGTGCACACATCAGTCCCCTCCACTTGAGAAGGATTTGTCCTCAAATCTGGATGGAAATGAATGATACTAGCAAGAGTTGGAGTACGAAACCTCAAATCTAATGCCACCACATATTGGCCCACTTAGATTGAATGATACTTGCATACGTCATGATTATTATAATGCGGTGCACATGTCTCTTGGTCAGTTTGAAAATGCTCACAGCCAGCCAAGAAAAACTCATGGCTTTACTCCAATGACTCCTCGAAGATAACGCATATAGCTTCGGTTACATCTTTTTGGATCCTCCAAAATGCAACTGATATAATGAAGAACACTTTGAACACGTTCAACTGCATTAGACTGATCATCACTTGGAACACTTGTTGCAAAAGGGTAAGAAGGCATAGGACAAGATTCAAGCGCAAGAACCCCCATTGAAACTCCAGTACTCCTCCCAACAAGCAAAACAGACTCATGGGTGAAGTTAAATACCAATGGATCGTAAAGGGATACAACACTTAAGAGGCAAACTTCATGAAGATTCTGATACTCACCAGTGGAGTTAGGGATGGAGCATGCCATGATCAACTCATTCTCTCCTTGCTTAACCTGCGACAAAGCAACTACTCCCGAAGGCAATGCCCTATCGAGTTCATCAACATTCAAGAGTACATGTTTGCAAATCATGAGTAATACAGGCTGATCAGAATTCACACATTTCCTAACTTCCTTAGCCTTGATTATCATGTTTTGCTTCCTAGTGCTTGATTTAATCAGTGTATGACCCTTGGTCGAATGCTCATTTGTGGAAGTGGAGCTATTTCCAGATTCGGCCGTCTTTTGTTTCCTCTTTTGTCGGTCTAAGTCACATTCTCGTTCCATTGTGCAAGAGAGTGTACTTATTAGATCTACCATCAAAAGTGACATGCTTATCAAATTGCCAGGGTCTTCCTAAAATTACATGGGTAGCATGCATGGGGACAACATCACAAACAACTTCGTCAATGTGGTTGCCAATGGAGAAAGGAAGACGTACCTGTTTGTAGACACGTACTTCACCATCTTCGCTTAGCCATTGTAGTCGGTACGGGTGTGGATGTCTAGTCGTTGGAAGTCCCAAGCTCTCTACCATGGGCAAACTTGCTACATTGGTGCAACTACTACCATCAATGATGAGACTGCACACTTTGTCACTTCCAACTCCCGAAAGAACAATTCGGTTGGAAACCTTTTGTACGGTTGGAAGGTAGGCTATTAAAGACCCACCCACGTTAGCCTTAACTTGCAAGCACAAGGTCAAGCTCGGATTTTCTGTTCAAACACACCCAAGGAAGGCAGTTTCGGATGTTTGTTCAAGACAATAGCAACTAGATGGAATCTCAACAACGTGACGCAATCAACCCTCCTCAGGCTCCCCCCCAATGGGTTACCCAAGATATTCCCTAGATAGAAGCAAAGACTCCAAGAAAGCCTTTCACCAATGCTCGAGAGTACAAGAAATTGTTCGCTAGACGGACGAAACAAATTTCCAAGAATCAAGAGGTTCAAGAACTTCAAGAAGTAGTAGTGGACCGAAACTTTTGAAATTTTTTTTTCCTTTTTGTAGTCTTGGATACAAGATGTAATCCGTGATTGATTTTGGCAATAGACTTCGGACTTTCTTTCTTGTTTTTCGTTTCTTTTTTTTTTTGACTTATACGAACAACACAACACAAGCTTGGCCGATTGGACTATTTTCCGGATTTGGTTCAGCCAATTCACACGCACAAGGAATCTTCAAGAACTTCAAGATCCTTCAAGAACTTTCAAGGAAGTTATCAAGAACTTCAAGAATTTCAAGATTGTGGTCGAGAAACTCAAGATTCTTGTAGGTTCTCTCAAGATTCACAAATACCAACAAGTTTCACCACAATTCAGATTTGAAAAACCAAGTAAACAAGTTGGCTAACTCAAAACAATGATACCAGAAATTATGGACAGCAATAGACAAGCCAACGATGGAACACAAGACAGAATTTCAAGGCACTATGGACGGAACTAGAAGACGCACTTGGACAGATTTGTGGACACAATTATGGGGAGATTCAAGACAACGAACCAACACAAGAACGGACAGAATATTGACGACTCGCGACAGGGTACAAACACGGACAGAAATTCGGCGCAACAAGGGAATAAACTCGGACAGATTTGACACATAAGTAAAATCCAACTACGGCCCGATTGCAAAACACAATGATTGAACACAAAACGGACAGAAATTGACGACGCCAATGGCAAAACAACTTCGGACAGATTTGTGAACAACGAAGAAACAACTAGCGATGCAACAAACAAACAAGACAGCGGAAAAATAGGAACCCTAAAACGAACTAGACAAGAACAAGTACGAGGATATAACGACTTGATACCTCAACCAGCTCTGAAGCCAACTGATACGTTCCTCGGTCAACTCGTTCCGAGACACGTAGCACGATTGCCCAAGGACCTAGAGGGATACTCAACCGTTTGGATTACGGAACCTAGAACCAAGAGGGACGACTCAACTCGATTCAAGGCGGTAGAACGGCGACTCCAATTGAGGTGGTTACTCAAGTAGATAGGCCGGATGAACAACCAAGGACGTCACGCGTGATTGCTCAAATAACCCTTGCCAAGCAAGTAGGAATGTACTCTCGAAATTGTAAGAGAACAAATTGAAATTTTATTATCAAAAGTGTCTAACCTTTGCTGGTACAAAAGGCGCCTTTTTATAGGCTAGAAACCTTTGTGGTCAAGGATTGGCGGCCCACCAACCTAAACTAGAAAAGGAGCTCGATCCACTCTTGAACATGAGTGGGCCGATTGTTTGACTCCAATAACCAATAAACTATTAATTAAAACACGACTAACAAACCAACTAACAACTAATGACTCGATAATGATCAAAACCAACTAACAACTCATACGACTAACAATGCTAACATTCCTAGTGCTCGGCCCAAGTAGCTAAGGCCGCGCTTGATGCTTCCTTGACTTGGATCAATGTGTAGATGCCTTGATTAGCAACTTCCAAGCCTTCAATGTTCCTATGGAAGCCTTGAGTCAAGGCCGCCATCCGTGCACACATCAGTCCCCTCCACTTGAGAAGGATTTGTCCTCAAATCTGGATGGAAATGAATGATACTAGCAAGAGTTGGAGTACGAAACCTCAAATCTAATGCCACCACATATTGGCCCACTTAGATTGAATGATACTTGCATACGTCATGATTATTATAATGCGGTGCACATGTCTCTTGGTCAGTTTGAAAATGCTCACAGCCAGCCAAGAAAAACTCATGGCTTTACTCCAATGACTCCTCGAAGATAACGCATATAGCTTCGGTTACATCTTTTTGGATCCTCCAAAATGCAACTGATATAATGAAGAACACTTTGAACACGTTCAACTGCATTAGACTGATCATCACTTGGAACACTTGTTGCAAAAGGGTAAGAAGGCATAGGACAAGATTCAAGCGCAAGAACCCCCATTGAAACTCCAGTACTCCTCCCAACAAGCAAAACAGACTCATGGGTGAAGTTAAATACCAATGGATCGTAAAGGGATACAACACTTAAGAGGCAAACTTCATGAAGATTCTGATACTCACCAGTGGAGTTAGGGATGGAGCATGCCATGATCAACTCATTCTCTCCTTGCTTAACCTGCGACAAAGCAACTACTCCCGAAGGCAATGCCCTATCGAGTTCATCAACATTCAAGAGTACATGTTTGCAAATCATGAGTAATACAGGCTGATCAGAATTCACACATTTCCTAACTTCCTTAGCCTTGATTATCATGTTTTGCTTCCTAGTGCTTGATTTAATCAGTGTATGACCCTTGGTCGAATGCTCATTTGTGGAAGTGGAGCTATTTCCAGATTCGGCCGTCTTTTGTTTCCTCTTTTGTCGGTCTAAGTCACATTCTCGTTCCATTGTGCAAGAGAGTGTACTTATTAGATCTACCATCAAAAGTGACATGCTTATCAAATTGCCAGGGTCTTCCTAAAATTACATGGGTAGCATGCATGGGGACAACATCACAAACAACTTCGTCAATGTGGTTGCCAATGGAGAAAGGAAGACGTACCTGTTTGTAGACACGTACTTCACCATCTTCGCTTAGCCATTGTAGTCGGTACGGGTGTGGATGTCTAGTCGTTGGAAGTCCCAAGCTCTCTACCATGGGCAAACTTGCTACATTGGTGCAACTACTACCATCAATGATGAGACTGCACACTTTGTCACTTCCAACTCCCGAAAGAACAATTCGGTTGGAAACCTTTTGTACGGTTGGAAGGTAGGCTATTAAAGACCCACCCACGTTAGCCTTAACTTGCAAGCACAAGGTCAAGCTCGGATTTTCTGTTCAAACACACCCAAGGAAGGCAGTTTCGGATGTTTGTTCAAGACAATAGCAACTAGATGGAATCTCAACAACGTGACGCAATCAACCCTCCTCAGGCTCCCCCCCAATGGGTTACCCAAGATATTCCCTAGATAGAAGCAAAGACTCCAAGAAAGCCTTTCACCAATGCTCGAGAGTACAAGAAATTGTTCGCTAGACGGACGAAACAAATTTCCAAGAATCAAGAGGTTCAAGAACTTCAAGAAGTAGTAGTGGACCGAAACTTTTGAAATTTTTTTTTCCTTTTTGTAGTCTTGGATACAAGATGTAATCCGTGATTGATTTTGGCAATAGACTTCGGACTTTCTTTCTTGTTTTTCGTTTCTTTTTTTTTTTGACTTATACGAACAACACAACACAAGCTTGGCCGATTGGACTATTTTCCGGATTTGGTTCAGCCAATTCACACGCACAAGGAATCTTCAAGAACTTCAAGATCCTTCAAGAACTTTCAAGGAAGTTATCAAGAACTTCAAGAATTTCAAGATTGTGGTCGAGAAACTCAAGATTCTTGTAGGTTCTCTCAAGATTCACAAATACCAACAAGTTTCACCACAATTCAGATTTGAAAAACCAAGTAAACAAGTTGGCTAACTCAAAACAATGATACCAGAAATTATGGACAGCAATAGACAAGCCAACGATGGAACACAAGACAGAATTTCAAGGCACTATGGACGGAACTAGAAGACGCACTTGGACAGATTTGTGGACACAATTATGGGGAGATTCAAGACAACGAACCAACACAAGAACGGACAGAATATTGACGACTCGCGACAGGGTACAAACACGGACAGAAATTCGGCGCAACAAGGGAATAAACTCGGACAGATTTGACACATAAGTAAAATCCAACTACGGCCCGATTGCAAAACACAATGATTGAACACAAAACGGACAGAAATTGACGACGCCAATGGCAAAACAACTTCGGACAGATTTGTGAACAACGAAGAAACAACTAGCGATGCAACAAACAAACAAGACAGCGGAAAAATAGGAACCCTAAAACGAACTAGACAAGAACAAGTACGAGGATATAACGACTTGATACCTCAACCAGCTCTGAAGCCAACTGATACGTTCCTCGGTCAACTCGTTCCGAGACACGTAGCACGATTGCCCAAGGACCTAGAGGGATACTCAACCGTTTGGATTACGGAACCTAGAACCAAGAGGGACGACTCAACTCGATTCAAGGCGGTAGAACGGCGACTCCAATTGAGGTGGTTACTCAAGTAGATAGGCCGGATGAACAACCAAGGACGTCACGCGTGATTGCTCAAATAACCCTTGCCAAGCAAGTAGGAATGTACTCTCGAAATTGTAAGAGAACAAATTGAAATTTTATTATCAAAAGTGTCTAACCTTTGCTGGTACAAAAGGCGCCTTTTTATAGGCTAGAAACCTTTGTGGTCAAGGATTGGCGGCCCACCAACCTAAACTAGAAAAGGAGCTCGATCCACTCTTGAACATGAGTGGGCCGATTGTTTGACTCCAATAACCAATAAACTATTAATTAAAACACGACTAACAAACCAACTAACAACTAATGACTCGATAATGATCAAAACCAACTAACAACTCATACGACTAACAATGCTAACATTCCTAGTGCTCGGCCCAAGTAGCTAAGGCCGCGCTTGATGCTTCCTTGACTTGGATCAATGTGTAGATGCCTTGATTAGCAACTTCCAAGCCTTCAATGTTCCTATGGAAGCCTTGAGTCAAGGCCGCCATCCGTGCACACATCAGTCCCCTCCACTTGAGAAGGATTTGTCCTCAAATCTGGATGGAAATGAATGATACTAGCAAGAGTTGGAGTACGAAACCTCAAATCTAATGCCACCACATATTGGCCCTCTTAGATTGAATGATACTTGCATACGTCATGATTATTATAATGCGGTGCACATGTCTCTTGGTCAGTTTGAAAATGCTCACAGCCAGCCAAGAAAAACTCATGGCTTTACTCCAATGACTCCTCGAAGATAACGCATATAGCTTCGGTTACATCTTTTTGGATCCTCCAAAATGCAACTGATATAATGAAGAACACTTTGAACACGTTCAACTGCATTAGACTGATCATCACTTGGAACACTTGTTGCAAAAGGGTAAGAAGGCATAGGACAAGATTCAAGCGCAAGAACCCCCATTGAAACTCCATTACTCCTCCCAACAAGCAAAACAGACTCATGGGTGAAGTTAAATACCAATGGATCGTAAAGGGATACAACACTTAAGAGGCAAACTTCATGAAGATTCTGATACTCACCAATGGAGTTAGGGATGGAGCATGCCATGATCAACTCATTCTCTCCTTGCTTAACCTGCGACAAAGCAACTACTCCCGAAGGCAATGCCCTATCGAGTTCATCAACATTCAAGAGTACATGTTTGCAAATCATGAGTAATACAGGCTGATCAGAATTCACACATTTCCTAACTTCCTTAGCCTTGATTATCATGTTTTGCTTCCTAGTGCTTGATTTAATCAGTGTATGACCCTTGGCCGAATGCTCATTTGTGGAAGTGGAGCAATTTCCAGATTCGGCCGTCTTTTGTTTCCTATTTTGTCGGTCTAAGTCACATTCTCGTTCCATTGTGCAAGAGAGTGTACTTATTAGATCTACCATCAAAAGTGACATGCTTATCAAATTGCCAGGGTCTTCCTAAAATTACATGGGTAGCATGCATGGGGACAACATCACAAACAACTTCGTCAATGTGGTTGCCAATGGAGAAAGGAAGACGTACCTGTTTGTAGACACGTACTTCACCATCTTCGCTTAGCCATTGTAGTCGGTACGGGTGTGGATGTCTAGTCGTTGGAAGTCCCAAGCTCTCTACCATGGGCAAACTTGCTACATTGGTGCAACTACTACCATCAATGATGAGACTGCACACTTTGTCACTTCCAACTCCCGAAAGAACAATTCGGTTGGAAACCTTTTGTACGGTTGGAAGGTAGGCTATTAAAGACCCACCCACGTTAGCCTTAACTTGCAAGCACAAGGTCAAGCTCGGATTTTCTGTTCAAACACACCCAAGGAAGGCAGTTTCGGATGTTTGTTCAAGACAATAGCAACTAGATGGAATCTCAACAACGTGACGCAATCAACCCTCCTCAGGCTCCCCCCCAATGGGTTACCCAAGATATTCCCTAGATAGAAGCAAAGACTCCAAGAAAGCCTTTCACCAATGCTCGAGAGTACAAGAAATTGTTCGCTAGACGGACGAAACAAATTTCCAAGAATCAAGAGGTTCAAGAACTTCAAGAAGTAGTAGTGGACCGAAACTTTTGAAATTTTTTTTTCCTTTTTGTAGTCTTGGATACAAGATGTAATCCGTGATTGATTTTGGCAATAGACTTCGGACTTTCTTTCTTGTTTTTCGTTTCTTTTTTTTTTTGACTTATACGAACAACACAACACAAGCTTGGCCGATTGGACTATTTTCCGGATTTGGTTCAGCCAATTCACACGCACAAGGAATCTTCAAGAACTTCAAGATCCTTCAAGAACTTTCAAGGAAGTTATCAAGAACTTCAAGAATTTCAAGATTGTGGTCGAGAAACTCAAGATTCTTGTAGGTTCTCTCAAGATTCACAAATACCAACAAGTTTCGCCACAATTCAGATTTGAAAAACCAAGTAAACAAGTTGGCTAACTCAAAACAATGATACCAGAAATTATGGACAGCAATAGACAAGCCAACGATGGAACACAAGACAGAATTTCAAGGCACTATGGACGGAACTAGAAGACGCACTTGGACAGATTTGTGGACACAATTATGGGGAGATTCAAGACAACGAACCAACACAAGAACGGACAGAATATTGACGACTCGCGACAGGGTACAAACACGGACAGAAATTCGGCGCAACAAGGGAATAAACTCGGACAGATTTGACACATAAGTAAAATCCAACTACGGCCCGATTGCAAAACACAATGATTGAACACAAAACGGACAGAAATTGACGACGCCAATGGCAAAACAACTTCGGACAGATTTGTGAACAACGAAGAAACAACTAGCGATGCAACAAACAAACAAGACAGCGGAAAAATAGGAACCCTAAAACGAACTAGACAAGAACAAGTACGAGGATATAACGACTTGATACCTCAACCAGCTCTGAAGCCAACTGATACGTTCCTCGGTCAACTCGTTCCGAGACACGTAGCACGATTGCCCAAGGACCTAGAGGGATACTCAACCGTTTGGATTACGGAACCTAGAACCAAGAGGGACGACTCAACTCGATTCAAGGCGGTAGAACGGCGACTCCAATTGAGGTGGTTACTCAAGTAGATAGGCCGGATGAACAACCAAGGACGTCACGCGTGATTGCTCAAATAACCCTTGCCAAGCAAGTAGGAATGTACTCTCGAAATTGTAAGAGAACAAATTGAAATTTTATTATCAAAAGTGTCTAACCTTTGCTGGTACAAAAGGCGCCTTTTTATAGGCTAGAAACCTTTGTGGTCAAGGATTGGCGGCCCACCAACCTAAACTAGAAAAGGAGCTCGATCCACTCTTGAACATGAGTGGGCCGATTGTTTGACTCCAATAACCAATAAACTATTAATTAAAACACGACTAACAAACCAACTAACAACTAATGACTCGATAATGATCAAAACCAACTAACAACTCATACGACTAACAATGCTAACATTCCTAGTGCTCGGCCCAAGTAGCTAAGGCCGCGCTTGATGCTTCCTTGACTTGGATCAATGTGTAGATGCCTTGATTAGCAACTTCCAAGCCTTCAATGTTCCTATGGAAGCCTTGAGTCAAGGCCGCCATCCGTGCACACATCAGTCCCCTCCACTTGAGAAGGATTTGTCCTCAAATCTGGATGGAAATGAATGATACTAGCAAGAGTTGGAGTACGAAACCTCAAATCTAATGCCACCACATATTGGCCCTCTTAGATTGAATGATACTTGCATACGTCATGATTATTATAATGCGGTGCACATGTCTCTTGGTCAGTTTGAAAATGCTCACAGCCAGCCAAGAAAAACTCATGGCTTTACTCCAATGACTCCTCGAAGATAACGCATATAGCTTCGGTTACATCTTTTTGGATCCTCCAAAATGCAACTGATATAATGAAGAACACTTTGAACACGTTCAACTGCATTAGACTGATCATCACTTGGAACACTTGTTGCAAAAGGGTAAGAAGGCATAGGACAAGATTCAAGCGCAAGAACCCCCATTGAAACTCCATTACTCCTCCCAACAAGCAAAACAGACTCATGGGTGAAGTTAAATACCAATGGATCGTAAAGGGATACAACACTTAAGAGGCAAACTTCATGAAGATTCTGATACTCACCAATGGAGTTAGGGATGGAGCATGCCATGATCAACTCATTCTCTCCTTGCTTAACCTGCGACAAAGCAACTACTCCCGAAGGCAATGCCCTATCGAGTTCATCAACATTCAAGAGTACATGTTTGCAAATCATGAGTAATACAGGCTGATCAGAATTCACACATTTCCTAACTTCCTTAGCCTTGATTATCATGTTTTGCTTCCTAGTGCTTGATTTAATCAGTGTATGACCCTTGGCCGAATGCTCATTTGTGGAAGTGGAGCAATTTCCAGATTCGGCCGTCTTTTGTTTCCTATTTTGTCGGTCTAAGTCACATTCTCGTTCCATTGTGCAAGAGAGTGTACTTATTAGATCTACCATCAAAAGTGACATGCTTATCAAATTGCCAGGGTCTTCCTAAAATTACATGGGTAGCATGCATGGGGACAACATCACAAACAACTTCGTCAATGTGGTTGCCAATGGAGAAAGGAAGACGTACCTGTTTGTAGACACGTACTTCACCATCTTCGCTTAGCCATTGTAGTCGGTACGGGTGTGGATGTCTAGTCGTTGGAAGTCCCAAGCTCTCTACCATGGGCAAACTTGCTACATTGGTGCAACTACTACCATCAATGATGAGACTGCACACTTTGTCACTTCCAACTCCCGAAAGAACAATTCGGTTGGAAACCTTTTGTACGGTTGGAAGGTAGGCTATTAAAGACCCACCCACGTTAGCCTTAACTTGCAAGCACAAGGTCAAGCTCGGATTTTCTGTTCAAACACACCCAAGGAAGGCAGTTTCGGATGTTTGTTCAAGACAATAGCAACTAGATGGAATCTCAACAACGTGACGCAATCAACCCTCCTCAGGCTCCCCCCCAATGGGTTACCCAAGATATTCCCTAGATAGAAGCAAAGACTCCAAGAAAGCCTTTCACCAATGCTCGAGAGTACAAGAAATTGTTCGCTAGACGGACGAAACAAATTTCCAAGAATCAAGAGGTTCAAGAACTTCAAGAAGTAGTAGTGGACCGAAACTTTTGAAATTTTTTTTTCCTTTTTGTAGTCTTGGATACAAGATGTAATCCGTGATTGATTTTGGCAATAGACTTCGGACTTTCTTTCTTGTTTTTCGTTTCTTTTTTTTTTTGACTTATACGAACAACACAACACAAGCTTGGCCGATTGGACTATTTTCCGGATTTGGTTCAGCCAATTCACACGCACAAGGAATCTTCAAGAACTTCAAGATCCTTCAAGAACTTTCAAGGAAGTTATCAAGAACTTCAAGAATTTCAAGATTGTGGTCGAGAAACTCAAGATTCTTGTAGGTTCTCTCAAGATTCACAAATACCAACAAGTTTCACCACAATTCAGATTTGAAAAACCAAGTAAACAAGTTGGCTAACTCAAAACAATGATACCAGAAATTATGGACAGCAATAGACAAGCCAACGATGGAACACAAGACAGAATTTCAAGGCACTATGGACGGAACTAGAAGACGCACTTGGACAGATTTGTGGACACAATTATGGGGAGATTCAAGACAACGAACCAACACAAGAACGGACAGAATATTGACGACTCGCGACAGGGTACAAACACGGACAGAAATTCGGCGCAACAAGGGAATAAACTCGGACAGATTTGACACATAAGTAAAATCCAACTACGGCCCGATTGCAAAACACAATGATTGAACACAAAACGGACAGAAATTGACGACGCCAATGGCAAAACAACTTCGGACAGATTTGTGAACAACGAAGAAACAACTAGCGATGCAACAAACAAACAAGACAGCGGAAAAATAGGAACCCTAAAACGAACTAGACAAGAACAAGTACGAGGATATAACGACTTGATACCTCAACCAGCTCTGAAGCCAACTGATACGTTCCTCGGTCAACTCGTTCCGAGACACGTAGCACGATTGCCCAAGGACCTAGAGGGATACTCAACCGTTTGGATTACGGAACCTAGAACCAAGAGGGACGACTCAACTCGATTCAAGGCGGTAGAACGGCGACTCCAATTGAGGTGGTTACTCAAGTAGATAGGCCGGATGAACAACCAAGGACGTCACGCGTGATTGCTCAAATAACCCTTGCCAAGCAAGTAGGAATGTACTCTCGAAATTGTAAGAGAACAAATTGAAATTTTATTATCAAAAGTGTCTAACCTTTGCTGGTACAAAAGGCGCCTTTTTATAGGCTAGAAACCTTTGTGGTCAAGGATTGGCGGCCCACCAACCTAAACTAGAAAAGGAGCTCGATCCACTCTTGAACATGAGTGGGCCGATTGTTTGACTCCAATAACCAATAAACTATTAATTAAAACACGACTAACAAACCAACTAACAACTAATGACTCGATAATGATCAAAACCAACTAACAACTCATACGACTAACAATGCTAACATTCCTAGTGCTCGGCCCAAGTAGCTAAGGCCGCGCTTGATGCTTCCTTGACTTGGATCAATGTGTAGATGCCTTGATTAGCAACTTCCAAGCCTTCAATGTTCCTATGGAAGCCTTGAGTCAAGGCCGCCATCCGTGCACACATCAGTCCCCTCCACTTGAGAAGGATTTGTCCTCAAATCTGGATGGAAATGAATGATACTAGCAAGAGTTGGAGTACGAAACCTCAAATCTAATGCCACCACATATTGGCCCTCTTAGATTGAATGATACTTGCATACGTCATGATTATTATAATGCGGTGCACATGTCTCTTGGTCAGTTTGAAAATGCTCACAGCCAGCCAAGAAAAACTCATGGCTTTACTCCAATGACTCCTCGAAGATAACGCATATAGCTTCGGTTACATCTTTTTGGATCCTCCAAAATGCAACTGATATAATGAAGAACACTTTGAACACGTTCAACTGCATTAGACTGATCATCACTTGGAACACTTGTTGCAAAAGGGTAAGAAGGCATAGGACAAGATTCAAGCGCAAGAACCCCCATTGAAACTCCATTACTCCTCCCAACAAGCAAAACAGACTCATGGGTGAAGTTAAATACCAATGGATCGTAAAGGGATACAACACTTAAGAGGCAAACTTCATGAAGATTCTGATACTCACCAATGGAGTTAGGGATGGAGCATGCCATGATCAACTCATTCTCTCCTTGCTTAACCTGCGACAAAGCAACTACTCCCGAAGGCAATGCCCTATCGAGTTCATCAACATTCAAGAGTACATGTTTGCAAATCATGAGTAATACAGGCTGATCAGAATTCACACATTTCCTAACTTCCTTAGCCTTGATTATCATGTTTTGCTTCCTAGTGCTTGATTTAATCAGTGTATGACCCTTGGCCGAATGCTCATTTGTGGAAGTGGAGCAATTTCCAGATTCGGCCGTCTTTTGTTTCCTATTTTGTCGGTCTAAGTCACATTCTCGTTCCATTGTGCAAGAGAGTGTACTTATTAGATCTACCATCAAAAGTGACATGCTTATCAAATTGCCAGGGTCTTCCTAAAATTACATGGGTAGCATGCATGGGGACAACATCACAAACAACTTCGTCAATGTGGTTGCCAATGGAGAAAGGAAGACGTACCTGTTTGTAGACACGTACTTCACCATCTTCGCTTAGCCATTGTAGTCGGTACGGGTGTGGATGTCTAGTCGTTGGAAGTCCCAAGCTCTCTACCATGGGCAAACTTGCTACATTGGTGCAACTACTACCATCAATGATGAGACTGCACACTTTGTCACTTCCAACTCCCGAAAGAACAATTCGGTTGGAAACCTTTTGTACGGTTGGAAGGTAGGCTATTAAAGACCCACCCACGTTAGCCTTAACTTGCAAGCACAAGGTCAAGCTCGGATTTTCTGTTCAAACACACCCAAGGAAGGCAGTTTCGGATGTTTGTTCAAGACAATAGCAACTAGATGGAATCTCAACAACGTGACGCAATCAACCCTCCTCAGGCTCCCCCCCAATGGGTTACCCAAGATATTCCCTAGATAGAAGCAAAGACTCCAAGAAAGCCTTTCACCAATGCTCGAGAGTACAAGAAATTGTTCGCTAGACGGACGAAACAAATTTCCAAGAATCAAGAGGTTCAAGAACTTCAAGAAGTAGTAGTGGACCGAAACTTTTGAAATTTTTTTTTCCTTTTTGTAGTCTTGGATACAAGATGTAATCCGTGATTGATTTTGGCAATAGACTTCGGACTTTCTTTCTTGTTTTTCGTTTCTTTTTTTTTTTGACTTATACGAACAACACAACACAAGCTTGGCCGATTGGACTATTTTCCGGATTTGGTTCAGCCAATTCACACGCACAAGGAATCTTCAAGAACTTCAAGATCCTTCAAGAACTTTCAAGGAAGTTATCAAGAACTTCAAGAATTTCAAGATTGTGGTCGAGAAACTCAAGATTCTTGTAGGTTCTCTCAAGATTCACAAATACCAACAAGTTTCACCACAATTCAGATTTGAAAAACCAAGTAAACAAGTTGGCTAACTCAAAACAATGATACCAGAAATTATGGACAGCAATAGACAAGCCAACGATGGAACACAAGACAGAATTTCAAGGCACTATGGACGGAACTAGAAGACGCACTTGGACAGATTTGTGGACACAATTATGGGGAGATTCAAGACAACGAACCAACACAAGAACGGACAGAATATTGACGACTCGCGACAGGGTACAAACACGGACAGAAATTCGGCGCAACAAGGGAATAAACTCGGACAGATTTGACACATAAGTAAAATCCAACTACGGCCCGATTGCAAAACACAATGATTGAACACAAAACGGACAGAAATTGACGACGCCAATGGCAAAACAACTTCGGACAGATTTGTGAACAACGAAGAAACAACTAGCGATGCAACAAACAAACAAGACAGCGGAAAAATAGGAACCCTAAAACGAACTAGACAAGAACAAGTACGAGGATATAACGACTTGATACCTCAACCAGCTCTGAAGCCAACTGATACGTTCCTCGGTCAACTCGTTCCGAGACACGTAGCACGATTGCCCAAGGACCTAGAGGGATACTCAACCGTTTGGATTACGGAACCTAGAACCAAGAGGGACGACTCAACTCGATTCAAGGCGGTAGAACGGCGACTCCAATTGAGGTGGTTACTCAAGTAGATAGGCCGGATGAACAACCAAGGACGTCACGCGTGATTGCTCAAATAACCCTTGCCAAGCAAGTAGGAATGTACTCTCGAAATTGTAAGAGAACAAATTGAAATTTTATTATCAAAAGTGTCTAACCTTTGCTGGTACAAAAGGCGCCTTTTTATAGGCTAGAAACCTTTGTGGTCAAGGATTGGCGGCCCACCAACCTAAACTAGAAAAGGAGCTCGATCCACTCTTGAACATGAGTGGGCCGATTGTTTGACTCCAATAACCAATAAACTATTAATTAAAACACGACTAACAAACCAACTAACAACTAATGACTCGATAATGATCAAAACCAACTAACAACTCATACGACTAACAATGCTAACATTCCTAGTGCTCGGCCCAAGTAGCTAAGGCCGCGCTTGATGCTTCCTTGACTTGGATCAATGTGTAGATGCCTTGATTAGCAACTTCCAAGCCTTCAATGTTCCTATGGAAGCCTTGAGTCAAGGCCGCCATCCGTGCACACATCAGTCCCCTCCACTTGAGAAGGATTTGTCCTCAAATCTGGATGGAAATGAATGATACTAGCAAGAGTTGGAGTACGAAACCTCAAATCTAATGCCACCACATATTGGCCCTCTTAGATTGAATGATACTTGCATACGTCATGATTATTATAATGCGGTGCACATGTCTCTTGGTCAGTTTGAAAATGCTCACAGCCAGCCAAGAAAAACTCATGGCTTTACTCCAATGACTCCTCGAAGATAACGCATATAGCTTCGGTTACATCTTTTTGGATCCTCCAAAATGCAACTGATATAATGAAGAACACTTTGAACACGTTCAACTGCATTAGACTGATCATCACTTGGAACACTTGTTGCAAAAGGGTAAGAAGGCATAGGACAAGATTCAAGCGCAAGAACCCCCATTGAAACTCCATTACTCCTCCCAACAAGCAAAACAGACTCATGGGTGAAGTTAAATACCAATGGATCGTAAAGGGATACAACACTTAAGAGGCAAACTTCATGAAGATTCTGATACTCACCAATGGAGTTAGGGATGGAGCATGCCATGATCAACTCATTCTCTCCTTGCTTAACCTGCGACAAAGCAACTACTCCCGAAGGCAATGCCCTATCGAGTTCATCAACATTCAAGAGTACATGTTTGCAAATCATGAGTAATACAGGCTGATCAGAATTCACACATTTCCTAACTTCCTTAGCCTTGATTATCATGTTTTGCTTCCTAGTGCTTGATTTAATCAGTGTATGACCCTTGGCCGAATGCTCATTTGTGGAAGTGGAGCAATTTCCAGATTCGGCCGTCTTTTGTTTCCTATTTTGTCGGTCTAAGTCACATTCTCGTTCCATTGTGCAAGAGAGTGTACTTATTAGATCTACCATCAAAAGTGACATGCTTATCAAATTGCCAGGGTCTTCCTAAAATTACATGGGTAGCATGCATGGGGACAACATCACAAACAACTTCGTCAATGTGGTTGCCAATGGAGAAAGGAAGACGTACCTGTTTGTAGACACGTACTTCACCATCTTCGCTTAGCCATTGTAGTCGGTACGGGTGTGGATGTCTAGTCGTTGGAAGTCCCAAGCTCTCTACCATGGGCAAACTTGCTACATTGGTGCAACTACTACCATCAATGATGAGACTGCACACTTTGTCACTTCCAACTCCCGAAAGAACAATTCGGTTGGAAACCTTTTGTACGGTTGGAAGGTAGGCTATTAAAGACCCACCCACGTTAGCCTTAACTTGCAAGCACAAGGTCAAGCTCGGATTTTCTGTTCAAACACACCCAAGGAAGGCAGTTTCGGATGTTTGTTCAAGACAATAGCAACTAGATGGAATCTCAACAACGTGACGCAATCAACCCTCCTCAGGCTCCCCCCCAATGGGTTACCCAAGATATTCCCTAGATAGAAGCAAAGACTCCAAGAAAGCCTTTCACCAATGCTCGAGAGTACAAGAAATTGTTCGCTAGACGGACGAAACAAATTTCCAAGAATCAAGAGGTTCAAGAACTTCAAGAAGTAGTAGTGGACCGAAACTTTTGAAATTTTTTTTTCCTTTTTGTAGTCTTGGATACAAGATGTAATCCGTGATTGATTTTGGCAATAGACTTCGGACTTTCTTTCTTGTTTTTCGTTTCTTTTTTTTTTTGACTTATACGAACAACACAACACAAGCTTGGCCGATTGGACTATTTTCCGGATTTGGTTCAGCCAATTCACACGCACAAGGAATCTTCAAGAACTTCAAGATCCTTCAAGAACTTTCAAGGAAGTTATCAAGAACTTCAAGAATTTCAAGATTGTGGTCGAGAAACTCAAGATTCTTGTAGGTTCTCTCAAGATTCACAAATACCAACAAGTTTCGCCACAATTCAGATTTGAAAAACCAAGTAAACAAGTTGGCTAACTCAAAACAATGATACCAGAAATTATGGACAGCAATAGACAAGCCAACGATGGAACACAAGACAGAATTTCAAGGCACTATGGACGGAACTAGAAGACGCACTTGGACAGATTTGTGGACACAATTATGGGGAGATTCAAGACAACGAACCAACACAAGAACGGACAGAATATTGACGACTCGCGACAGGGTACAAACACGGACAGAAATTCGGCGCAACAAGGGAATAAACTCGGACAGATTTGACACATAAGTAAAATCCAACTACGGCCCGATTGCAAAACACAATGATTGAACACAAAACGGACAGAAATTGACGACGCCAATGGCAAAACAACTTCGGACAGATTTGTGAACAACGAAGAAACAACTAGCGATGCAACAAACAAACAAGACAGCGGAAAAATAGGAACCCTAAAACGAACTAGACAAGAACAAGTACGAGGATATAACGACTTGATACCTCAACCAGCTCTGAAGCCAACTGATACGTTCCTCGGTCAACTCGTTCCGAGACACGTAGCACGATTGCCCAAGGACCTAGAGGGATACTCAACCGTTTGGATTACGGAACCTAGAACCAAGAGGGACGACTCAACTCGATTCAAGGCGGTAGAACGGCGACTCCAATTGAGGTGGTTACTCAAGTAGATAGGCCGGATGAACAACCAAGGACGTCACGCGTGATTGCTCAAATAACCCTTGCCAAGCAAGTAGGAATGTACTCTCGAAATTGTAAGAGAACAAATTGAAATTTTATTATCAAAAGTGTCTAACCTTTGCTGGTACAAAAGGCGCCTTTTTATAGGCTAGAAACCTTTGTGGTCAAGGATTGGCGGCCCACCAACCTAAACTAGAAAAGGAGCTCGATCCACTCTTGAACATGAGTGGGCCGATTGTTTGACTCCAATAACCAATAAACTATTAATTAAAACACGACTAACAAACCAACTAACAACTAATGACTCGATAATGATCAAAACCAACTAACAACTCATACGACTAACAATGCTAACATTCCTAGTGCTCGGCCCAAGTAGCTAAGGCCGCGCTTGATGCTTCCTTGACTTGGATCAATGTGTAGATGCCTTGATTAGCAACTTCCAAGCCTTCAATGTTCCTATGGAAGCCTTGAGTCAAGGCCGCCATCCGTGCACACATCAGTCCCCTCCACTTGAGAAGGATTTGTCCTCAAATCTGGATGGAAATGAATGATACTAGCAAGAGTTGGAGTACGAAACCTCAAATCTAATGCCACCACATATTGGCCCTCTTAGATTGAATGATACTTGCATACGTCATGATTATTATAATGCGGTGCACATGTCTCTTGGTCAGTTTGAAAATGCTCACAGCCAGCCAAGAAAAACTCATGGCTTTACTCCAATGACTCCTCGAAGATAACGCATATAGCTTCGGTTACATCTTTTTGGATCCTCCAAAATGCAACTGATATAATGAAGAACACTTTGAACACGTTCAACTGCATTAGACTGATCATCACTTGGAACACTTGTTGCAAAAGGGTAAGAAGGCATAGGACAAGATTCAAGCGCAAGAACCCCCATTGAAACTCCATTACTCCTCCCAACAAGCAAAACAGACTCATGGGTGAAGTTAAATACCAATGGATCGTAAAGGGATACAACACTTAAGAGGCAAACTTCATGAAGATTCTGATACTCACCAATGGAGTTAGGGATGGAGCATGCCATGATCAACTCATTCTCTCCTTGCTTAACCTGCGACAAAGCAACTACTCCCGAAGGCAATGCCCTATCGAGTTCATCAACATTCAAGAGTACATGTTTGCAAATCATGAGTAATACAGGCTGATCAGAATTCACACATTTCCTAACTTCCTTAGCCTTGATTATCATGTTTTGCTTCCTAGTGCTTGATTTAATCAGTGTATGACCCTTGGCCGAATGCTCATTTGTGGAAGTGGAGCAATTTCCAGATTCGGCCGTCTTTTGTTTCCTATTTTGTCGGTCTAAGTCACATTCTCGTTCCATTGTGCAAGAGAGTGTACTTATTAGATCTACCATCAAAAGTGACATGCTTATCAAATTGCCAGGGTCTTCCTAAAATTACATGGGTAGCATGCATGGGGACAACATCACAAACAACTTCGTCAATGTGGTTGCCAATGGAGAAAGGAAGACGTACCTGTTTGTAGACACGTACTTCACCATCTTCGCTTAGCCATTGTAGTCGGTACGGGTGTGGATGTCTAGTCGTTGGAAGTCCCAAGCTCTCTACCATGGGCAAACTTGCTACATTGGTGCAACTACTACCATCAATGATGAGACTGCACACTTTGTCACTTCCAACTCCCGAAAGAACAATTCGGTTGGAAACCTTTTGTACGGTTGGAAGGTAGGCTATTAAAGACCCACCCACGTTAGCCTTAACTTGCAAGCACAAGGTCAAGCTCGGATTTTCTGTTCAAACACACCCAAGGAAGGCAGTTTCGGATGTTTGTTCAAGACAATAGCAACTAGATGGAATCTCAACAACGTGACGCAATCAACCCTCCTCAGGCTCCCCCCCAATGGGTTACCCAAGATATTCCCTAGATAGAAGCAAAGACTCCAAGAAAGCCTTTCACCAATGCTCGAGAGTACAAGAAATTGTTCGCTAGACGGACGAAACAAATTTCCAAGAATCAAGAGGTTCAAGAACTTCAAGAAGTAGTAGTGGACCGAAACTTTTGAAATTTTTTTTTCCTTTTTGTAGTCTTGGATACAAGATGTAATCCGTGATTGATTTTGGCAATAGACTTCGGACTTTCTTTCTTGTTTTTCGTTTCTTTTTTTTTTTGACTTATACGAACAACACAACACAAGCTTGGCCGATTGGACTATTTTCCGGATTTGGTTCAGCCAATTCACACGCACAAGGAATCTTCAAGAACTTCAAGATCCTTCAAGAACTTTCAAGGAAGTTATCAAGAACTTCAAGAATTTCAAGATTGTGGTCGAGAAACTCAAGATTCTTGTAGGTTCTCTCAAGATTCACAAATACCAACAAGTTTCGCCACAATTCAGATTTGAAAAACCAAGTAAACAAGTTGGCTAACTCAAAACAATGATACCAGAAATTATGGACAGCAATAGACAAGCCAACGATGGAACACAAGACAGAATTTCAAGGCACTATGGACGGAACTAGAAGACGCACTTGGACAGATTTGTGGACACAATTATGGGGAGATTCAAGACAACGAACCAACACAAGAACGGACAGAATATTGACGACTCGCGACAGGGTACAAACACGGACAGAAATTCGGCGCAACAAGGGAATAAACTCGGACAGATTTGACACATAAGTAAAATCCAACTACGGCCCGATTGCAAAACACAATGATTGAACACAAAACGGACAGAAATTGACGACGCCAATGGCAAAACAACTTCGGACAGATTTGTGAACAACGAAGAAACAACTAGCGATGCAACAAACAAACAAGACAGCGGAAAAATAGGAACCCTAAAACGAACTAGACAAGAACAAGTACGAGGATATAACGACTTGATACCTCAACCAGCTCTGAAGCCAACTGATACGTTCCTCGGTCAACTCGTTCCGAGACACGTAGCACGATTGCCCAAGGACCTAGAGGGATACTCAACCGTTTGGATTACGGAACCTAGAACCAAGAGGGACGACTCAACTCGATTCAAGGCGGTAGAACGGCGACTCCAATTGAGGTGGTTACTCAAGTAGATAGGCCGGATGAACAACCAAGGACGTCACGCGTGATTGCTCAAATAACCCTTGCCAAGCAAGTAGGAATGTACTCTCGAAATTGTAAGAGAACAAATTGAAATTTTATTATCAAAAGTGTCTAACCTTTGCTGGTACAAAAGGCGCCTTTTTATAGGCTAGAAACCTTTGTGGTCAAGGATTGGCGGCCCACCAACCTAAACTAGAAAAGGAGCTCGATCCACTCTTGAACATGAGTGGGCCGATTGTTTGACTCCAATAACCAATAAACTATTAATTAAAACACGACTAACAAACCAACTAACAACTAATGACTCGATAATGATCAAAACCAACTAACAACTCATACGACTAACAATGCTAACATTCCTAGTGCTCGGCCCAAGTAGCTAAGGCCGCGCTTGATGCTTCCTTGACTTGGATCAATGTGTAGATGCCTTGATTAGCAACTTCCAAGCCTTCAATGTTCCTATGGAAGCCTTGAGTCAAGGCCGCCATCCGTGCACACATCAGTCCCCTCCACTTGAGAAGGATTTGTCCTCAAATCTGGATGGAAATGAATGATACTAGCAAGAGTTGGAGTACGAAACCTCAAATCTAATGCCACCACATATTGGCCCTCTTAGATTGAATGATACTTGCATACGTCATGATTATTATAATGCGGTGCACATGTCTCTTGGTCAGTTTGAAAATGCTCACAGCCAGCCAAGAAAAACTCATGGCTTTACTCCAATGACTCCTCGAAGATAACGCATATAGCTTCGGTTACATCTTTTTGGATCCTCCAAAATGCAACTGATATAATGAAGAACACTTTGAACACGTTCAACTGCATTAGACTGATCATCACTTGGAACACTTGTTGCAAAAGGGTAAGAAGGCATAGGACAAGATTCAAGCGCAAGAACCCCCATTGAAACTCCATTACTCCTCCCAACAAGCAAAACAGACTCATGGGTGAAGTTAAATACCAATGGATCGTAAAGGGATACAACACTTAAGAGGCAAACTTCATGAAGATTCTGATACTCACCAATGGAGTTAGGGATGGAGCATGCCATGATCAACTCATTCTCTCCTTGCTTAACCTGCGACAAAGCAACTACTCCCGAAGGCAATGCCCTATCGAGTTCATCAACATTCAAGAGTACATGTTTGCAAATCATGAGTAATACAGGCTGATCAGAATTCACACATTTCCTAACTTCCTTAGCCTTGATTATCATGTTTTGCTTCCTAGTGCTTGATTTAATCAGTGTATGACCCTTGGCCGAATGCTCATTTGTGGAAGTGGAGCAATTTCCAGATTCGGCCGTCTTTTGTTTCCTATTTTGTCGGTCTAAGTCACATTCTCGTTCCATTGTGCAAGAGAGTGTACTTATTAGATCTACCATCAAAAGTGACATGCTTATCAAATTGCCAGGGTCTTCCTAAAATTACATGGGTAGCATGCATGGGGACAACATCACAAACAACTTCGTCAATGTGGTTGCCAATGGAGAAAGGAAGACGTACCTGTTTGTAGACACGTACTTCACCATCTTCGCTTAGCCATTGTAGTCGGTACGGGTGTGGATGTCTAGTCGTTGGAAGTCCCAAGCTCTCTACCATGGGCAAACTTGCTACATTGGTGCAACTACTACCATCAATGATGAGACTGCACACTTTGTCACTTCCAACTCCCGAAAGAACAATTCGGTTGGAAACCTTTTGTACGGTTGGAAGGTAGGCTATTAAAGACCCACCCACGTTAGCCTTAACTTGCAAGCACAAGGTCAAGCTCGGATTTTCTGTTCAAACACACCCAAGGAAGGCAGTTTCGGATGTTTGTTCAAGACAATAGCAACTAGATGGAATCTCAACAACGTGACGCAATCAACCCTCCTCAGGCTCCCCCCCAATGGGTTACCCAAGATATTCCCTAGATAGAAGCAAAGACTCCAAGAAAGCCTTTCACCAATGCTCGAGAGTACAAGAAATTGTTCGCTAGACGGACGAAACAAATTTCCAAGAATCAAGAGGTTCAAGAACTTCAAGAAGTAGTAGTGGACCGAAACTTTTGAAATTTTTTTTTCCTTTTTGTAGTCTTGGATACAAGATGTAATCCGTGATTGATTTTGGCAATAGACTTCGGACTTTCTTTCTTGTTTTTCGTTTCTTTTTTTTTTTGACTTATACGAACAACACAACACAAGCTTGGCCGATTGGACTATTTTCCGGATTTGGTTCAGCCAATTCACACGCACAAGGAATCTTCAAGAACTTCAAGATCCTTCAAGAACTTTCAAGGAAGTTATCAAGAACTTCAAGAATTTCAAGATTGTGGTCGAGAAACTCAAGATTCTTGTAGGTTCTCTCAAGATTCACAAATACCAACAAGTTTCGCCACAATTCAGATTTGAAAAACCAAGTAAACAAGTTGGCTAACTCAAAACAATGATACCAGAAATTATGGACAGCAATAGACAAGCCAACGATGGAACACAAGACAGAATTTCAAGGCACTATGGACGGAACTAGAAGACGCACTTGGACAGATTTGTGGACACAATTATGGGGAGATTCAAGACAACGAACCAACACAAGAACGGACAGAATATTGACGACTCGCGACAGGGTACAAACACGGACAGAAATTCGGCGCAACAAGGGAATAAACTCGGACAGATTTGACACATAAGTAAAATCCAACTACGGCCCGATTGCAAAACACAATGATTGAACACAAAACGGACAGAAATTGACGACGCCAATGGCAAAACAACTTCGGACAGATTTGTGAACAACGAAGAAACAACTAGCGATGCAACAAACAAACAAGACAGCGGAAAAATAGGAACCCTAAAACGAACTAGACAAGAACAAGTACGAGGATATAACGACTTGATACCTCAACCAGCTCTGAAGCCAACTGATACGTTCCTCGGTCAACTCGTTCCGAGACACGTAGCACGATTGCCCAAGGACCTAGAGGGATACTCAACCGTTTGGATTACGGAACCTAGAACCAAGAGGGACGACTCAACTCGATTCAAGGCGGTAGAACGGCGACTCCAATTGAGGTGGTTACTCAAGTAGATAGGCCGGATGAACAACCAAGGACGTCACGCGTGATTGCTCAAATAACCCTTGCCAAGCAAGTAGGAATGTACTCTCGAAATTGTAAGAGAACAAATTGAAATTTTATTATCAAAAGTGTCTAACCTTTGCTGGTACAAAAGGCGCCTTTTTATAGGCTAGAAACCTTTGTGGTCAAGGATTGGCGGCCCACCAACCTAAACTAGAAAAGGAGCTCGATCCACTCTTGAACATGAGTGGGCCGATTGTTTGACTCCAATAACCAATAAACTATTAATTAAAACACGACTAACAAACCAACTAACAACTAATGACTCGATAATGATCAAAACCAACTAACAACTCATACGACTAACAATGCTAACATTCCTAGTGCTCGGCCCAAGTAGCTAAGGCCGCGCTTGATGCTTCCTTGACTTGGATCAATGTGTAGATGCCTTGATTAGCAACTTCCAAGCCTTCAATGTTCCTATGGAAGCCTTGAGTCAAGGCCGCCATCCGTGCACACATCAGTCCCCTCCACTTGAGAAGGATTTGTCCTCAAATCTGGATGGAAATGAATGATACTAGCAAGAGTTGGAGTACGAAACCTCAAATCTAATGCCACCACATATTGGCCCTCTTAGATTGAATGATACTTGCATACGTCATGATTATTATAATGCGGTGCACATGTCTCTTGGTCAGTTTGAAAATGCTCACAGCCAGCCAAGAAAAACTCATGGCTTTACTCCAATGACTCCTCGAAGATAACGCATATAGCTTCGGTTACATCTTTTTGGATCCTCCAAAATGCAACTGATATAATGAAGAACACTTTGAACACGTTCAACTGCATTAGACTGATCATCACTTGGAACACTTGTTGCAAAAGGGTAAGAAGGCATAGGACAAGATTCAAGCGCAAGAACCCCCATTGAAACTCCATTACTCCTCCCAACAAGCAAAACAGACTCATGGGTGAAGTTAAATACCAATGGATCGTAAAGGGATACAACACTTAAGAGGCAAACTTCATGAAGATTCTGATACTCACCAATGGAGTTAGGGATGGAGCATGCCATGATCAACTCATTCTCTCCTTGCTTAACCTGCGACAAAGCAACTACTCCCGAAGGCAATGCCCTATCGAGTTCATCAACATTCAAGAGTACATGTTTGCAAATCATGAGTAATACAGGCTGATCAGAATTCACACATTTCCTAACTTCCTTAGCCTTGATTATCATGTTTTGCTTCCTAGTGCTTGATTTAATCAGTGTATGACCCTTGGCCGAATGCTCATTTGTGGAAGTGGAGCAATTTCCAGATTCGGCCGTCTTTTGTTTCCTATTTTGTCGGTCTAAGTCACATTCTCGTTCCATTGTGCAAGAGAGTGTACTTATTAGATCTACCATCAAAAGTGACATGCTTATCAAATTGCCAGGGTCTTCCTAAAATTACATGGGTAGCATGCATGGGGACAACATCACAAACAACTTCGTCAATGTGGTTGCCAATGGAGAAAGGAAGACGTACCTGTTTGTAGACACGTACTTCACCATCTTCGCTTAGCCATTGTAGTCGGTACGGGTGTGGATGTCTAGTCGTTGGAAGTCCCAAGCTCTCTACCATGGGCAAACTTGCTACATTGGTGCAACTACTACCATCAATGATGAGACTGCACACTTTGTCACTTCCAACTCCCGAAAGAACAATTCGGTTGGAAACCTTTTGTACGGTTGGAAGGTAGGCTATTAAAGACCCACCCACGTTAGCCTTAACTTGCAAGCACAAGGTCAAGCTCGGATTTTCTGTTCAAACACACCCAAGGAAGGCAGTTTCGGATGTTTGTTCAAGACAATAGCAACTAGATGGAATCTCAACAACGTGACGCAATCAACCCTCCTCAGGCTCCCCCCCAATGGGTTACCCAAGATATTCCCTAGATAGAAGCAAAGACTCCAAGAAAGCCTTTCACCAATGCTCGAGAGTACAAGAAATTGTTCGCTAGACGGACGAAACAAATTTCCAAGAATCAAGAGGTTCAAGAACTTCAAGAAGTAGTAGTGGACCGAAACTTTTGAAATTTTTTTTTCCTTTTTGTAGTCTTGGATACAAGATGTAATCCGTGATTGATTTTGGCAATAGACTTCGGACTTTCTTTCTTGTTTTTCGTTTCTTTTTTTTTTTGACTTATACGAACAACACAACACAAGCTTGGCCGATTGGACTATTTTCCGGATTTGGTTCAGCCAATTCACACGCACAAGGAATCTTCAAGAACTTCAAGATCCTTCAAGAACTTTCAAGGAAGTTATCAAGAACTTCAAGAATTTCAAGATTGTGGTCGAGAAACTCAAGATTCTTGTAGGTTCTCTCAAGATTCACAAATACCAACAAGTTTCGCCACAATTCAGATTTGAAAAACCAAGTAAACAAGTTGGCTAACTCAAAACAATGATACCAGAAATTATGGACAGCAATAGACAAGCCAACGATGGAACACAAGACAGAATTTCAAGGCACTATGGACGGAACTAGAAGACGCACTTGGACAGATTTGTGGACACAATTATGGGGAGATTCAAGACAACGAACCAACACAAGAACGGACAGAATATTGACGACTCGCGACAGGGTACAAACACGGACAGAAATTCGGCGCAACAAGGGAATAAACTCGGACAGATTTGACACATAAGTAAAATCCAACTACGGCCCGATTGCAAAACACAATGATTGAACACAAAACGGACAGAAATTGACGACGCCAATGGCAAAACAACTTCGGACAGATTTGTGAACAACGAAGAAACAACTAGCGATGCAACAAACAAACAAGACAGCGGAAAAATAGGAACCCTAAAACGAACTAGACAAGAACAAGTACGAGGATATAACGACTTGATACCTCAACCAGCTCTGAAGCCAACTGATACGTTCCTCGGTCAACTCGTTCCGAGACACGTAGCACGATTGCCCAAGGACCTAGAGGGATACTCAACCGTTTGGATTACGGAACCTAGAACCAAGAGGGACGACTCAACTCGATTCAAGGCGGTAGAACGGCGACTCCAATTGAGGTGGTTACTCAAGTAGATAGGCCGGATGAACAACCAAGGACGTCACGCGTGATTGCTCAAATAACCCTTGCCAAGCAAGTAGGAATGTACTCTCGAAATTGTAAGAGAACAAATTGAAATTTTATTATCAAAAGTGTCTAACCTTTGCTGGTACAAAAGGCGCCTTTTTATAGGCTAGAAACCTTTGTGGTCAAGGATTGGCGGCCCACCAACCTAAAC
This sequence comes from Coffea arabica, assembly GCF_036785885.1. Classification (NCBI taxonomy): domain Eukaryota; kingdom Viridiplantae; phylum Streptophyta; class Magnoliopsida; order Gentianales; family Rubiaceae; genus Coffea; species Coffea arabica. The sequence continues at coordinate 43,885,524 of NC_092313.1, forward strand.
TAGAAAAGGAGCTCGATCCACTCTTGAACATGAGTGGGCCGATTGTTTGACTCCAATAACCAATAAACTATTAATTAAAACACGACTAACAAACCAACTAACAACTAATGACTCGATAATGATCAAAACCAACTAACAACTCATACGACTAACAATGCTAACATTCCTAGTGCTCGGCCCAAGTAGCTAAGGCCGCGCTTGATGCTTCCTTGACTTGGATCAATGTGTAGATGCCTTGATTAGCAACTTCCAAGCCTTCAATGTTCCTATGGAAGCCTTGAGTCAAGGCCGCCATCCGTGCACACATCAGTCCCCTCCACTTGAGAAGGATTTGTCCTCAAATCTGGATGGAAATGAATGATACTAGCAAGAGTTGGAGTACGAAACCTCAAATCTAATGCCACCACATATTGGCCCTCTTAGATTGAATGATACTTGCATACGTCATGATTATTATAATGCGGTGCACATGTCTCTTGGTCAGTTTGAAAATGCTCACAGCCAGCCAAGAAAAACTCATGGCTTTACTCCAATGACTCCTCGAAGATAACGCATATAGCTTCGGTTACATCTTTTTGGATCCTCCAAAATGCAACTGATATAATGAAGAACACTTTGAACACGTTCAACTGCATTAGACTGATCATCACTTGGAACACTTGTTGCAAAAGGGTAAGAAGGCATAGGACAAGATTCAAGCGCAAGAACCCCCATTGAAACTCCATTACTCCTCCCAACAAGCAAAACAGACTCATGGGTGAAGTTAAATACCAATGGATCGTAAAGGGATACAACACTTAAGAGGCAAACTTCATGAAGATTCTGATACTCACCAATGGAGTTAGGGATGGAGCATGCCATGATCAACTCATTCTCTCCTTGCTTAACCTGCGACAAAGCAACTACTCCCGAAGGCAATGCCCTATCGAGTTCATCAACATTCAAGAGTACATGTTTGCAAATCATGAGTAATACAGGCTGATCAGAATTCACACATTTCCTAACTTCCTTAGCCTTGATTATCATGTTTTGCTTCCTAGTGCTTGATTTAATCAGTGTATGACCCTCGGCCGAATGCTCATTTGTGGAAGTGGAGCAATTTCCAGATTCGGCCATCTTTTGTTTCCTCTTTTGTCGGTCTAAGTCACATTCTCGTTCCATTGTGCAAGAGAGTGTACTTATTAGATCTACCATCAAAAGTGACATGCTTATCAAATTGCCAGGGTCTTCCTAAAATTACATGGGTAGCATGCATGGGGACACATCACAAACAACTTCGTCAATGTGGTTGCCAATGGAGAAAGGAAGACGTACCTGTTTGTAGACACGTACTTCACCATCTTCGCTTAGCCATTGTAGTCGGTACGGGTGTGGATGTCTAGTCGTTGGAAGTCCCAAGCTCTCTACCATGGGCAAACTTGCTACATTGGTGCAACTACTACCATCAATGATGAGACTGCACACTTTGTCACTTCCAACTCCCGAAAGAACAATTCGGTTGGAAACCTTTTGTACGGTTGGAAGGTAGGCTATTAAAGACCCACCCACGTTAGCCTTAACTTGCAAGCACAAGGTCAAGCTCGGATTTTCTGTTCAAACACACCCAAGGAAGGCTGTTTCGGATGTTTGTTCAAGACAATAGCAACTAGATGGAATCTCAACAACGTGACGCAATCAACCCTCCTCAGGCTCCCCCCCCAATGGGTTACCCAAGATATTCCCTAGATAGAAGCAAAGACTCCAAGAAAGCCTTTCACCAATGCTCGAGAGTACAAGAAATTGTTCGCTAGACGGACGAAACAAATTTCCAAGAATCAAGAGGTTCAAGAACTTCAAGAAGTAGTAGTGGACCGAAACTTTTGAAATTTTTTTTTCCTTTTTGTAGTCTTGGATACAAGATGTAATCCGTGATTGATTTTGGCAATAGACTTCGGACTTTCTTTCTTGTTTTTCGTTTCTTTTTTTTTTTTGACTTATACGAACAACACAACACAAGCTTGGCCGATTGGACTATTTTCCGGATTTGGTTCAGCCAATTCACACGCACAAGGAATCTTCAAGAACTTCAAGATCCTTCAAGAACTTTCAAGGAAGTTATCAAGAACTTCAAGAATTTCAAGATTGTGGTCGAGAAACTCAAGATTCTTGTAGGTTCTCTCAAGATTCACAAATACCAACAAGTTTCACCACAATTCAGATTTGAAAAACCAAGTAAACAAGTTGGCTAACTCAAAACAATGATACCAGAAATTATGGACAGCAATAGACAAGCCAACGATGGAACACAAGACAGAATTTCAAGGCACTATGGACGGAACTAGAAGACGCACTTGGACAGATTTGTGGACACAATTATGGGGAGATTCAAGACAACGAACCAACACAAGAACGGACAGAATATTGACGACTCGCGACAGGGTACAAACACGGACAGAAATTCGGCGCAACAAGGGAATAAACTCGGACAGATTTGACACATAAGTAAAATCCAACTACGGCCCGATTGCAAAACACAATGATTGAACACAAAACGGACAGAAATTGACGACGCCAATGGCAAAACAACTTCGGACAGATTTGTGAACAACGAAGAAACAACTAGCGATGCAACAAACAAACAAGACAGCGGAAAAATAGGAACCCTAAAACGAACTAGACAAGAACAAGTACGAGGATATAACGACTTGATACCTCAACCAGCTCTGAAGCCAACTGATACGTTCCTCGGTCAACTCGTTCCGAGACACGTAGCACGATTGCCCAAGGACCTAGAGGGATACTCAATCGTTTGGATTACGGAACCTAGAACCAAGAGGGACGACTCAACTCGATTCAAGGCGGTAGAACGGCGACTCCAATTGAGGTGGTTACTCAAGTAGATAGGCCGGATGAACAACCAAGGACGTCACGCGTGATTGCTCAAATAACCCTTGCCAAGCAAGTAGGAATGTACTCTCGAAATTGTAAGAGAACAAATTGAAATTTTATTATCAAAAGTGTCTAACCTTTGCTGGTACAAAAGGCGCCTTTTTATAGGCTAGAAACCTTTGTGGTCAAGGATTGGCGGCCCACCAACCTAAACTAGAAAAGGAGCTCGATCCACTCTTGAACATGAGTGGGCCGATTGTTTGACTCCAATAACCAATAAACTATTAATTAAAACACGACTAACAAACCAACTAACAACTAATGACTCGATAATGATCAAAACCAACTAACAACTCATACGACTAACAATGCTAACATTCCTAGTGCTCGGCCCAAGTAGCTAAGGCCGCGCTTGATGCTTCCTTGACTTGGATCAATGTGTAGATGCCTTGATTAGCAACTTCCAAGCCTTCAATGTTCCTATGGAAGCCTTGAGTCAAGGCCGCCATCCGTGCACACATCAGTCCCCTCCACTTGAGAAGGATTTGTCCTCAAATCTGGATGGAAGTGAATGATACTAGCAAGAGTTGGAGTACGAAACCTCAAATCTAATGCCACCACATATTGGCCCTCTTAGATTGAATGATACTTGCATACGTCATGATTATTATAATGCGGTGCACATGTCTCTTGGTCAGTTTGAAAATGCTCACAGCCAGCCAAGAAAAACTCATGGCTTTACTCCAATGACTCCTCGAAGATAACGCATATAGCTTCGGTTACATCTTTTTGGATCCTCCAAAATGCAACTGATATAATGAAGAACACTTTGAACACGTTCAACTGCATTAGACTGATCATCACTTGGAACACTTGTTGCAAAAGGGTAAGAAGGCATAGGACAAGATTCAAGCGCAAGAACCCCCATTGAAACTCCATTACTCCTCCCAACAAGCAAAACAGACTCATGGGTGAAGTTAAATACCAATGGATCGTAAAGGGATACAACACTTAAGAGGCAAACTTCATGAAGATTCTGATACTCACCAATGGAGTTAGGGATGGAGCATGCCATGATCAACTCATTCTCTCCTTGCTTAACCTGCGACAAAGCAACTACTCCCGAAGGCAATGCCCTATCGAGTTCATCAACATTCAAGAGTACATGTTTGCAAATCATGAGTAATACAGGCTGATCAGAATTCACACATTTCCTAACTTCCTTAGCCTTGATTATCATGTTTTGCTTCCTAGTGCTTGATTTAATCAGTGTATGACCCTTGGCCGAATGCTCATTTGTGGAAGTGGAGCAATTTCCAGATTCGGCCGTCTTTTGTTTCCTCTTTTGTCGGTCTAAGTCACATTCTCGTTCCATTGTGCAAGAGAGTGTACTTATTAGATCTACCATCAAAAGTGACATGCTTATCAAATTGCCAGGGTCTTCCTAAAATTACATGGGTAGCATGCATGGGGACAACATCACAAACAACTTCGTCAATGTGGTTGCCAATGGAGAAAGTGATACGAACGTCGCCAACCTTGTGACGAAACCCGTAAAAGATTAGTTTCAGGATCGACAAGAGGACACCAAGTTTGGAGCGGATGACCTCAACCCGTTAATCACGTGGTTAACGAACCTTGGTATAATGGTAGAAGACGCCACAACCTAGTGCGATTCTAGATTGATAAGTCACGAACACCTAGAGAAATTCTAAGGTATTCAAGAAGCCTTGGAGAAACCAAGAAAACTCTCAAAATCTGATTTATTGATTGAATGCCTAAATCCATTGGAAGTGTGGGCTATTTATAGCCTTACATAGAGATGAACAACTAAATGTGGAACTAGTCTAGAGTTGTGGTCTTGACTAAGACTAACAATTGTAGGCTTGACTATTTCCATAAGACTAAGAATTGTGGGCTTGACCAAACCTTATGAGGTCATCCCTTAGGTAAACAACCTTATGAGGTCATCGCTTAGGTAAATAACCTTATGAGGTCATCGCTTAGGTAAATAAGCAATGCTATGGACCATTAAGCCCTTATTACACTGACTTAATTAAAACAGCAAATGTGACTAGAGAAGGGTCACACATGGTTCTCTTTGACGTGCACTACATGGATGGCTTTCATTCCTTCATGCTCAAGTCCCTCAATGACCTTGGGGACAATTTCTTGGCCTTGTATCTCATGAACAAGTCCTTGGAGTTCCTCCCTCATCTTCTTAGCTCGTGCTCGAGTTACGGGTCCTAGGGGAACTCGAATAGTTCGCAATGGTGTCTCTTGGTTCGTATCAGAAAGGAAGACGTACCTGTTTGTAGACACGTACTTCACCATCTTCGCTTAGCCATTGTAGTCGGTACGGGTGTGGATGTCTAGTCGTTGGAAGTCCCAAGCTCTCTACCATGGGCAAACTTGCTACATTGGTGCAACTACTACCATCAATGATGAGACTGCACACTTTGTCACTTCCAACTCCCGAAAGAACAATTCGGTTGGAAACCTTTTGTACGGTTGGAAGGTAGGCTATTAAAGACCCACCCACGTTAGCCTTAACTTGCAAGCACAAGGTCAAGCTCGGATTTTCTGTTCAAACACACCCAAGGAAGGCAGTTTCGGATGTTTGTTCAAGACAATAGCAACTAGATGGAATCTCAACAACGTGACGCAATCAACCCTCCTCAGGCTCCCCCCCCAATGGGTTACCCAAGATATTCCCTAGATAGAAGCAAAGACTCCAAGAAAGCCTTTCACCAATGCTCGAGAGTACAAGAAATTGTTCGCTAGACGGACGAAACAAATTTCCAAGAATCAAGAGGTTCAAGAACTTCAAGAAGTAGTAGTGGACCGAAACTTTTGAAATTTTTTTTTCCTTTTTGTAGTCTTGGATACAAGATGTAATCCGTGATTGATTTTGGCAATAAACTTCGGACTTTCTTTCTTGTTTTTCGTTTCTTTTTTTTTTTGACTTATACGAACAACACAACACAAGCTTGGCCGATTGGACTATTTTCCGGATTTGGTTCAGCCAATTCACACGCACAAGGAATCTTCAAGAACTTCAAGATCCTTCAAGAACTTTCAAGGAAGTTATCAAGAACTTCAAGAATTTCAAGATTGTGGTCGAGAAACTCAAGATTCTTGTAGGTTCTCTCAAGATTCACAAATACCAACAAGTTTCACCACAATTCAGATTTGAAAAACCAAGTAAACAAGTTGGCTAACTCAAAACAATGATACCAGAAATTATGGACAGCAATAGACAAGCCAACGATGGAACACAAGACAGAATTTCAAGGCACTATGGACGGAACTAGAAGACGCACTTGGACAGATTTGTGGACACAATTATGGGGAGATTCAAGACAACGAACCAACACAAGAACGGACAGAATATTGACGACTCGCGACAGGGTACAAACACGGACAGAAATTCGGCGCAACAAGGGAATAAACTCGGACAGATTTGACACATAAGTAAAATCCAACTACGGCCCGATTGCAAAACACAATGATTGAACACAAAACGGACAGAAATTGACGACGCCAATGGCAAAACAACTTCGGACAGATTTGTGAACAACGAAGAAACAACTAGCGATGCAACAAACAAACAAGACAGCGGAAAAATAGGAACCCTAAAACGAACTAGACAAGAACAAGTACGAGGATATAACGACTTGATACCTCAACCAGCTCTGAAGCCAACTGATACGTTCCTCGGTCAACTCGTTCCGAGACACGTAGCACGATTGCCCAAGGACCTAGAGGGATACTCAATCGTTTGGATTACGGAACCTAGAACCAAGAGGGACGACTCAACTCGATTCAAGGCGGTAGAACGGCGACTCCAATTGAGGTGGTTACTCAAGTAGATAGGCCGGATGAACAACCAAGGACGTCACGCGTGATTGCTCAAATAACCCTTGCCAAGCAAGTAGGAATGTACTCTCGAAATTGTAAGAGAACAAATTGAAATTTTATTATCAAAAGTGTCTAACCTTTGCTGGTACAAAAGGCGCCTTTTTATAGGCTAGAAACCTTTGTGGTCAAGGATTGGCGGCCCACCAACCTAAACTAGAAAAGGAGCTCGATCCACTCTTGAACATGAGTGGGCCGATTGTTTGACTCCAATAACCAATAAACTATTAATTAAAACACGACTAACAAACCAACTAACAACTAATGACTCGATAATGATCAAAACCAACTAACAACTCATACGACTAACAATGCTAACATTCCTAGTGCTCGGCCCAAGTAGCTAAGGCCGCGCTTGATGCTTCCTTGACTTGGATCAATGTGTAGATGCCTTGATTAGCAACTTCCAAGCCTTCAATGTTCCTATGGAAGCCTTGAGTCAAGGCCGCCATCCGTGCACACATCAGTCCCCTCCACTTGAGAAGGATTTGTCCTCAAATCTGGATGGAAGTGAATGATACTAGCAAGAGTTGGAGTACGAAACCTCAAATCTAATGCCACCACATATTGGCCCTCTTAGATTGAATGATACTTGCATACGTCATGATTATTATAATGCGGTGCACATGTCTCTTGGTCAGTTTGAAAATGCTCACAGCCAGCCAAGAAAAACTCATGGCTTTACTCCAATGACTCCTCGAAGATAACGCATATAGCTTCGGTTACATCTTTTTGGATCCTCCAAAATGCAACTGATATAATGAAGAACACTTTGAACACGTTCAACTGCATTAGACTGATCATCACTTGGAACACTTGTTGCAAAAGGGTAAGAAGGCATAGGACAAGATTCAAGCGCAAGAACCCCCATTGAAACTCCATTACTCCTCCCAACAAGCAAAACAGACTCATGGGTGAAGTTAAATACCAATGGATCGTAAAGGGATACAACACTTAAGAGGCAAACTTCATGAAGATTCTGATATTCACCAATGGAGTTAGGGATGGAGCATGCCATGATCAACTCATTCTCTCCTTGCTTAACCTGCGACAAAGCAACTACTCCCGAAGGCAATGCCCTATCGAGTTCATCAACATTCAAGAGTACATGTTTGCAAATCATGAGTAATACAGGCTGATCAGAATTCACACATTTCCTAACTTCCTTAGCCTTGATTATCATGTTTTGCTTCCTAGTGCTTGATTTAATCAGTGTATGACCCTTGGCCGAATGCTCATTTGTGGAAGTGGAGCAATTTCCAGATTCGGCCGTCTTTTGTTTCCTCTTTTGTCGGTCTAAGTCACATTCTCGTTCCATTGTGCAAGAGAGTGTACTTATTAGATCTACCATCAAAAGTGACATGCTTATCAAATTGCCAGGGTCTTCCTAAAATTACATGGGTAGCATGCATGGGGACAACATCACAAACAACTTCGTCAATGTGGTTGCCAATGGAGAAAGGAAGACGTACCTGTTTGTAGACACGTACTTCACCATCTTCGCTTAGCCATTGTAGTCGGTACGGGTGTGGATGTCTAGTCGTTGGAAGTCCCAAGCTCTCTACCATGGGCAAACTTGCTACATTGGTGCAACTACTACCATCAATGATGAGACTGCACACTTTGTCACTTCCAACTCCCGAAAGAACAATTCGGTTGGAAACCTTTTGTACGGTTGGAAGGTAGGCTATTAAAGACCCACCCACGTTAGCCTTAACTTGCAAGCACAAGGTCAAGCTCGGATTTTCTGTTCAAACACACCCAAGGAAGGCAGTTTCGGATGTTTGTTCAAGACAATAGCAACTAGATGGAATCTCAACAACGTGACGCAATCAACCCTCCTCAGGCTCCCCCCCCAATGGGTTACCCAAGATATTCCCTAGATAGAAGCAAAGACTCCAAGAAAGCCTTTCACCAATGCTCGAGAGTACAAGAAATTGTTCGCTAGACGGACGAAACAAATTTCCAAGAATCAAGAGGTTCAAGAACTTCAAGAAGTAGTAGTGGACCGAAACTTTTGAAATTTTTTTTTCCTTTTTGTAGTCTTGGATACAAGATGTAATCCGTGATTGATTTTGGCAATAAACTTCGGACTTTCTTTCTTGTTTTTCGTTTCTTTTTTTTTTTGACTTATACGAACAACACAACACAAGCTTGGCCGATTGGACTATTTTCCGGATTTGGTTCAGCCAATTCACACGCACAAGGAATCTTCAAGAACTTCAAGATCCTTCAAGAACTTTCAAGGAAGTTATCAAGAACTTCAAGAATTTCAAGATTGTGGTCGAGAAACTCAAGATTCTTGTAGGTTCTCTCAAGATTCACAAATACCAACAAGTTTCACCACAATTCAGATTTGAAAAACCAAGTAAACAAGTTGGCTAACTCAAAACAATGATACCAGAAATTATGGACAGCAATAGACAAGCCAACGATGGAACACAAGACAGAATTTCAAGGCACTATGGACGGAACTAGAAGACGCACTTGGACAGATTTGTGGACACAATTATGGGGAGATTCAAGACAACGAACCAACACAAGAACGGACAGAATATTGACGACTCGCGACAGGGTACCAACACGGACAGAAATTCGGCGCAACAAGGGAATAAACTCGGACAGATTTGACACATAAGTAAAATCCAACTACGGCCCGATTGCAAAACACAATGATTGAACACAAAACGGACAGAAATTGACGACGCCAATGGCAAAACAACTTCGGACAGATTTGTGAACAACGAAGAAACAACTAGCGATGCAACAAACAAACAAGACAGCGGAAAAATAGGAACCCTAAAACGAACTAGACAAGAACAAGTACGAGGATATAACGACTTGATACCTCAACCAGCTCTGAAGCCAACTGATACGTTCCTCGGTCAACTCGTTCCGAGACACGTAGCACGATTGCCCAAGGACCTAGAGGGATACTCAACCGTTTGGATTACGGAACCTAGAACCAAGAGGGACGACTCAACTCGATTCAAGGCGGTAGAACGGCGACTCCAATTGAGGTGGTTACTCAAGTAGATAGGCCGGATGAACAACCAAGGACGTCACGCGTGATTGCTCAAATAACCCTTGCCAAGCAAGTAGGAATGTACTCTCGAAATTGTAAGAGAACAAATTGAAATTTTATTATCAAAAGTGTCTAACCTTTGCTGGTACAAAAGGCACCTTTTTATAGGCTAGAAACCTTTGTGGTCAAGGATTGGCGGCCCACCAACCTAAACTAGAAAAGGAGCTCGATCCACTCTTGAACATGAGTGGGCCGATTGTTTGACTCCAATAACCAATAAACTATTAATTAAAACACGACTAACAAACCAACTAACAGCTAATGACTCGATAATGATCAAAACCAACTAACAACTCATACGACTAACAATGCTAACATTCCTAGTGCTCGGCCCAAGTAGCTAAGGCCGCGCTTGATGCTTCCTTGACTTGGATCAATGTGTAGATGCCTTGATTAGCAACTTCCAAGCCTTCAATGTTCCTATGGAAGCCTTGAGTCAAGGCCGCCATCCGTGCACACATCAGTCCCCTCCACTTGAGAAGGATTTGTCCTCAAATCTGGATGGAAATGAATGATACTAGCAAGAGTTGGAGTACGAAACCTCAAATCTAATGCCACCACATATTGGCCCTCTTAGATTGAATGATACTTGCATACGTCATGATTATTATAATGCGGTGCACATGTCTCTTGGTCAGTTTGAAAATGCTCACAGCCAGCCAAGAAAAACTCATGGCTTTACTCCAATGACTCCTCGAAGATAACGCATATAGCTTCGGTTACATCTTTTTGGATCCTCCAAAATGCAACTGATATAATGAAGAACACTTTGAACACGTTCAACTGCATTAGACTGATCATCACTTGGAACACTTGTTGCAAAAGGGTAAGAAGGCATAGGACAAGATTCAAGCGCAAGAACCCCCATTGAAACTCCATTACTCCTCCCAACAAGCAAAACAGACTCATGGGTGAAGTTAAATACCAATGGATCGTAAAGGGATACAACACTTAAGAGGCAAACTTCATGAAGATTCTGATACTCACCAATGGAGTTAGGGATGGAGCATGCCATGATCAACTCATTCTCTCCTTGCTTAACCTGCGACAAAGCAACTACTCCCGAAGGCAATGCCCTATCGAGTTCATCAACATTCAAGAGTACATGTTTGCAAATCATGAGTAATACAGGCTGATCAGAATTCACACATTTCCTAACTTCCTTAGCCTTGATTATCATGTTTTGCTTCCTAGTGCTTGATTTAATCAGTGTATGACCCTTGGCCGAATGCTCATTTGTGGAAGTGGAGCAATTTCCAGATTCGGCCGTCTTTTGTTTCCTCTTTTGTCGGTCTAAGTCACATTCTCGTTCCATTGTGCAAGAGAGTGTACTTATTAGATCTACCATCAAAAGTGACATGCTTATCAAATTGCCAGGGTCTTCCTAAAATTACATGGGTAGCATGCATGGGGACAACATCACAAACAACTTCGTCAATGTGGTTGCCAATGGAGAAAGTGATACGAACGTCGCCAACCTTGTGACGAAACCCGTAAAAGATTAGTTTCAGGATCGACAAGAGGACACCAAGTTTGGAGCGGATGACCTCAACCCGTTAATCACGTGGTTAACGAACCTTGGTATAATGGTAGAAGACGCCACAACCTAGTGCGATTCTAGATTGATAAGTCACGAACACCTAGAGAAATTCTAAGGTATTCAAGAAGCCTTGGAGAAACCAAGAAAACTCTCAAAATCTGATTTATTGATTGAATGCCTAAATCCATTGGAAGTGTGGGCTATTTATAGCCTTACATAGAGATGAACAACTAAATGTGGAACTAGTCTAGAGTTGTTGATGTGTGCATGGATAGCGAGATGGATGGCGGCCCTGACTCAAGGCTTTCATAGAGATATTGAAGGCTTGGAAGGAGACAATCAAGTTATCTACACCATGATCCAAGCCCATGAAGAGTCAAGTTATCTACACCATGATCCAAGCCATGAAGAGTCAAGTGGGCCTCCAAGTGAGTTGGCCGAATAGGGCCATAAGCCTTAGTGTTAGGAGTCTTAAGTTTAGATTAGTCCTTTTGTTAGCCATGGATTCGGCCCACCTTTGTCTAAGGATGGCCGAACCACTAGGCCCTTTTTATTGAGTCCATGGGTCGGCCCTCCTTGTCCAAAGAGTGGCCGACCCTCTAGCCTTGCGATATTAGGGTTTCGTTAGTTTTGCCTATATAAAGGCTTCCTTTGTAAGCATAAAGGTAGACGTTTTATCAATAAAGTTTTGCATATTTTCGATTCTTCTTGAGAGAGAGATTCGACCCCTTTACTTGCTTTGGCAAGGGTTTTGAGCAGTCTTGCGTCCTGTCCTAGATTGTTCTACCGACCTATTCCCCTGGAGTATTCACCTTCATTGGAGTGTCGTCTACCGTCTTGAATCAAATCGTGTCGTCCGTTTGGTTCTAGATCCCGCAATTCCAAGCGTTGGACATCCTCGCTAGATCCTTGGGCAAACGTGCTACGTGTCTCGAAACGTGTTGATCGAGGAACGTATCAGTTGGCTTCAGAGCTTTGGTGGAGGTATCTTCCGTTATATCCGTAGTCTTGTCCTAGTTTTCCTTATTTCTCCGCTGCCTTTTTTTATAGAAAAAAAAAAAAAACGTCACTGTTCATCCGACACTGTTCATCCGGCACTGTTCACTGTTCATCAGGCACTGTTCACCGCTACTGTTCATCCGAACACAAAATCTGTTAGTGTGTTATCTCCTTTGTGTTGTGTCTAGTTTGTTGATAATTTCTGTCCACTTGTTTCTTGCGTTTGAGTCGTTTGTGCATCAAAAAAATTCTGGTTTGTTGGTGTTTCAACGTTGCTCCCAAATCTGTCTCGTTAATTGGTTGTCGCTTGGGCAGCAAGAACAATAACGTGACGGCTGCTAGGGTTTCCTTATCTTGCTAGGGTTTCCTTCTCTTGCTAGGGTTTTCCTTGCGGCTAGGGTTTTCTACTTGCGGCTAGGGTGTCTACTTGCGGCTAGGGTTTCATTTGCGCTAGGGTTTCTTTGTTTTCACTTGGACACTCTCCTATATTTTGGGGCACTCTCCTACATTCTCACCTATATTTTAGGAACACTCTCCTGCATTCTCTCATCCATTTTAGGAAACTTGTATATATTCTCTCATCCATTTTAGGAAACTTTCCTATAATCTCTCATCCATTTTAGGAAACTTTCCTATATTCTCTCATCCATTCTAGGAAACTTTCCTATATTCTCTCATCCATTTTAGGAAACTCTCCTATAATCTCTCATCCATTCTAGGAAACTCTCCTATATTCTCTCATCCATTTTTTGGAAACTTTCCTCCATTCTAGGAAACTCTCCTATATTCTCTCATTCATTTTAGGAAACTACTCCTACACTTTAGAACGCTAGGGTTTCCTTTTCTTTGTGACACACATACCATTACTGACCACCACCAACATCCCTTCCAAATTTGTCCATTTCACCACATTTTCCACCCACATTTGTGTCTTACACTCTTGTGGGAAAAGTCGGTGACGTTTATTGGACTTGTGCGGCATTTCTCAACTACCCAATCCGACAAGTAAAGGAATTTTGGTAAACTTATTTGAGTGCTTTGAGTGATACACGAGTGCAGAGTACATACACGTGAGCTTGTGTGTCGTGAGGAATCTCCTTTTCTTTGCTAACCATTTTTGCAGGTCACGTAATCATGCCAAGGGGAGTTGCCTCTTACTCATACAACCCAGAATTCTTGGAGAATGAGCCTCTCAAGAGGAGGGGTTCCAAGCGGCCTACTCCCAAGCACAGTTCCATGGAATCTAGTTCACAACGTGAGTTTCGCTCACTCCGGGAGGAGATGGAACGTTACCGTGCTTCGTGTGTATATGAAAGGTATAAACGAGATTGTGATGAGTATGAGAAGGAGCAAAGAAGTTTGCACCGAACATCTAAATTGAGATCAACCTCAAGCAAACAAGATTCATCTACGAAGTGCCTTGACAATCAAGGCAAGGCGTTCGCGAACTCTCGAATTGAGGCAAAGCTTTGTGAATCAAAGGATAAATTCCGGAGTCGGACTGAAGCATTGATTGATGATATGATGGAAAGACTTAGCCAAGTGTTGGATTCACACTTGGAGCAACTTACCCATGTGCCAACTGGTGGTGATAAGGGGAAAATTCAGTCTAGTCCCTCGTTGATTGAAGAGCCATGTACGAATGAGTTGCCACCGAGCCATGAACAAGAGCTAGCCAATAAAAATCCGAACTCAAGTGCAATAAATGAACAAATGTCCAAGAAGAATGAAGTGGGAAAAGGCAAGAATAATTTGGCCTTATTGCTGAGTAAAGAGGAGGAGTTGGCCATGTTCACAAAAGTTGAAAGTGTGGACGTTTTGTTTGCTAACAAGCTAACATGTGTTGTGTTTAGTACCTCTTCTTTTGTGCAGATTAAACAAAGTCAAGTAGAGTTGGTCATGGCATGTTCCATTCCGAAGTCACTTGGACACTTTGCGAGTTTCCATGGAGTTTGTCTCCTAGGAGCTAAATCTCTTTGGTATCAATCCATGGAACAATCTCCATTCAAACCTGTCCGCGCCATGGGAGGAGTCATTCGAGCCCATTATTTTGACGAGAAGTATTGTAAAGCTATCCAAAATTTTCCAACTACGACTAAAGAGTTGCAGCCTGATTTCATGCTTGTTCCAGCTGCGTGTTACGCGAATGCATGTGATTCGTATGGGGTGAATTTCACTTCATTCTTGCCGCTTATGTTGGGTGATGCCCGCAAGGGTGTCAATCAAGATCCGAGTGCTGTTCTTACCTCACTAGTTCGTGTTTCTATGGATGTGCAACACGGGTGGCTCAGTGTCCCACCTCCAGAGTGGCAAGTTGTGCCGATTCAGTGCCTGGGGCTAAATTACACCACCTTGCACAACCAGGTTCGAGGCTTTTCTAGTTTCAATGAATATCGTTATGAAGTGCATGTGAATGTCCGGGTGCGAAGGCTAATTAGCGAGCTTTGGGTTGCAACCTGGAACGTTCACAAGCCTTATACACGTTCCTTCCTACCTTGGAGAATGTCCTTGTTTGAGAACCCCTTGAAGCTGACCAAGAGACATGTGCACCGAATTATCTTAATCATAACATATGCAAGTATCATTCAATCTAAGAGGGCTAATATGTGGAGATTTGAGGTGTCATGCTACTATCTCTTGTTAGTATCATTCATCTCCATCCAGATTTGAGGACAAATCCTTCTCAAGAGGAGGGGACTGATGTGTGCATGGATAGCGAGATGGATGGCGGCCCTGACTCAAGGCTTTCATAGAGATATTGAAGGCTTGGAAGGAGACAATCAAGTTATCTACACCATGATCCAAGCCCATGAAGAGTCAAGTTATCTACACCATGATCCAAGCCATGAAGAGTCAAGTGGGCCTCCAAGTGAGTTGGCCGAATAGGGCCATAAGCCTTAGTGTTAGGAGTCTTAAGTTTAGATTAGTCCTTTTGTTAGCCATGGATTCGGCCCACCTTTGTCTAAGGATGGCCGAACCACTAGGCCCTTTTTATTGAGTCCATGGGTCGGCCCACCTTGTCCAAAGAGTGGCCGACCCTCTAGCCTTGCGATATTAGGGTTTCGTTAGTTTTGCCTATATAAAGGCTTCCTTTGTAAGCATAAAGGTAGACGTTTTATCAATAAAGTTTTGCATATTTTCGATTCTTCTTGAGAGAGAGATTCGACCCCTTTACTTGCTTTGGCAAGGGTTTTGAGCAGTCTTGCGTCCTGTCCTAGATTGTTCTACCGACCTATTCCCCTGGAAGTTGTGGTCTTGACTAAGACTAACAATTGTAGGCTTGACTATTTCCATAAGACTAAGAATTGTGGGCTTGACCAAACCTTATGAGGTCATCCCTTAGGTAAACAACCTTATGAGGTCATCGCTTAGGTAAATAACCTTATGAGGTCATCGCTTAGGTAAATAAGCAATGCTATGGACCATTAAGCCCTTATTACAATGACTTAATTAAAACAGCAAATGTGACTAGAGAAGGGTCACACATGGTTCTCTTTGACGTGCACTACATGGATGGCTTTCATTCCTTCATGCTCAAGTCCCTCAATGACCTTGGGGACAATTTCTTGGCCTTGTATCTCATGAACAAGTCCTTGGAGTTCCTCCCTCATCTTCTTAGCTCGTGCTCGAGTTACGGGTCCTAGGGGAACTCGAATAGTTCGCAATGGTGTCTCTTGGTTCGTATCATCCTCCTCCTCTTCAAAAGGATTTGTCCTCAAATCAGCTTCATCGTCTGCAAGAAAAGGAGATAGATCAGAGACATTGAATGTAGCGCTCACATTGTACTCACCGGGTAGGTCCAGTTTGTAAGCATTGTCATTGATGCGCTTGATGACTTGGAACGGCCCATCTCCTCGGGGAAGTAATTTATTGCGCCTTTGGACTGGGAACCTTTCCTTGCGTAGATGTAACCACACCCAGTCACCAGGTTCAAACACAACGCGTTGGCGTCCCTTGTTAACCCATTGAGCAACTTGGTCCATCCTTCGCTCAATGTTTAGGCGTACCTGCTGGTGTAATTTCTTGACAAAATCTGCTCGTTTAGCACCATCCATGTTAATGTGCTCAGAAGAAGGTAAAGGTGATAAGTCTAGTGGTGTTAAAGGGTTAAAACCATAGACTATTTCAAATGGTGAAAAATGAGTAGAACTATGCACCGTACGATTGTATACAAACTCAACATGGGGTAAACACTCTTCCCAGGTTCTAATGTTTTTTCTAATGATGGCACGCAAGAGTGTAGATAGTGTACGATTGACAACCTCAGTTTGGCCATCAGTTTGTGGGTGACTAGTAGTAGAAAATAGCAATTTGGTACCCAATTTTCCCCACAAAGTTTTCCAAAAGTAACTCAAAAATTTGACATCCCTATCAGAGACAATTGTCCTAGGCATGCCATGCAATCTAATGATTTCTTTGAAAAATAAATCAGCAATGTGCGATGCATCATCTGTTTTGTGACATGGTATAAAATGTGCCATTTTTGAAAATCTGTCAACAATAACAAAGATGCTATCATTTCCCCTCTTTGACCTAGGCAACCCTAAAACAAAATCCATGGAAATGTCGGTCCAAGGTTCCTTAGGTACAGGTAAAGGACTATAAAGGCCATAGGGTTGAAGTTTAGACTTAGCTTTGTGGCAAGTAATGCATTTAGCCACCATTCGCTCCACATCTCGTTTCATCCTTGGCCAATGGAAGTGCTCTTGAAGGATAGCTAAGGTTTTAGCCACGCCAAAGTGTCCCATCAAGCCACCTCTGTGTGCTTCCCTAACAAGTAAAGAGCGAATAGAGCAGTTAGGTATACATAGTCGATTGAGGTAGAAAAGAAATCCATCAAGGATGTAGAATTTACCTTGAGTTGCTGAACCACAAGAGTCATAAATACCTGAGAAATCTGGGTCATTGGTGTATAACTCTTTAACTAATTCAAATCCTAACAACCTTGCATCAAGTTGAGTAAGCAAAGAGTACCGACGTGATAATGCATCAGCAACAACATTAGTTTTCCCCACTTTGTACTTAATCACATAAGGGAAGGTTTCAATAAATGCAATCCACCTAACATGACGCTTATTCAACTTGTATTGTGACTTAATGTGCTTAAGCGACTCATGGTCAATGTGTATGACAAATTCCCTTGGTCTCAAGTAATGTTGCCAAGTTTCTAAAGCACGGATTAAGGAGTACAACTCCTTATCATAAGTGGAATAGTTCAAAACTGCCCCATTGAGTTTTTCACTAAAGTATGCAATTGGTTTGCCCTCTTGCATTAGGACAGCTCCAATACCCACCCCAGATGCATCACACTCTATTTCAAACATCTTGTCAAAGCATGGTAATGCAAGTAGTGGTGCATGTGTGAGTTGATGTTTAAGCATTTGGAAAGCACGTACTTGAGCATCTCTCCACACAAATGGCTCATTTTTCTTAATTACAGCAGTTAGAGGTGCAGCAATGGTACTAAAATCTTTAACAGATCGTCTATAAAAACTAGCAAGACCATGGAAGCTACGTACCTCACCCACCGTGCTTGGAGTAGGCCATTCTCGAATTGCTTTAACCTTCTCCTCGTCCACTTTGATTCCCTGTTTACTCACAACAAAGCCTAGGAAGACAAGTTGATCAGTACAAAAGGAGCACTTCTTAAGGTTAGCATAGAGCTTTTCCCTTCGAAGTACATCAAGAACAAGCTTCACATGTTCAACATGCTCATCTAAGCTCCTACTATAAATCAGGATATCGTCAAAATATACAACTACAAATTTTCCAAGGAATGGACGAAGTACATGGTTCATCAATCTCATGAACGTACTAGGTGCATTAGTTAGTCCAAATGGCATAACTAACCACTCGTACAAGCCATGTTTGGTTTTAAAGGCCGTTTTCCATTCATCCCCCTCTTTCATCCTAATTTGATGATAACCGCTTTTTAGATCAATTTTAGTGAAAATCACAGCACCATACAGCTCATCTAACATATCATCAAGTCTAGGAATAGGGTGACGATATTTTACCGTTATTGCATTAACGGCCCTACAGTCAGTGCACATTCGCCAACTTCCATCCTTTTTAGGCACCAAGATGACGGGAACCGCACATGGGCTCAAGCTTTCTCGTGCCCATCCCTTTGTTAGAAGCTCTTCGATTTGGCGTTGGAGCTCCTTTGTCTCATCTGGACCCATTTTGTAGGCTGGTCTGTTAGGAAGTGGGGCACCTGGAACCAAGTCAATTTGATGCTCAATTCCCCTTATTGGTGGTAGTCCATTTGGAATCTCATCGGGAAAGACATCCTCATAATCCTGCAAAAGAGAGACAATACTAGATGGTAGAGTGTTAGTAAGATCACTTGTAACAACCAACACCTCTTTGCACAAAAGTACAAAGATGGGTGTATTAACACTCAAAACTTTTCTTACTGCATTGGCTTTTATCAATAGATTTTGCCTTTTCTCTCTCTTTTCAATTTTGGCCGGCTCACCATATGTTTTTTTCCTCTCAATTTTCTCGGCCTTATCATTTTCTGTTGAGCTCTCGGCTTTTTCTATTTTTTTCTTCTCATTCTCGAGCTCACTTTCCTTGATCAAGCTTTCTTGATCTTCACGAACTTGAATAGGAGTGAGTGGCACAAGCACAATCCTCTTCTCGCCTTGCTTGAAAGAGTATTTATTAGTAATGCCATCGAATGTAACTCCCTTGTCGAATTGCCATGGTCTCCCCAATAGTATGTGACATGCTTGCATAGGGACCACGTCGCATAACACCACGTCCTCATACTTTCCAATTCGGAAAGGTACTTGGACTTGCTTGGTCACACGAACATCCCCGCTATCGTTCAACCATTGCAAACGATACGGTGTTGGATGTCGTAGAGTGGGTAGTGCTAGTTTCTCCACCATCAAGGCACTAGCAACATTAGCACAACTACCTCCATCTATGATCAAACTACATACCTTGCCTTTGATATAGCAACGGGTGTAGAAAATGTTCTCCCTTTGTGCATGGTCAGCGGCTTTCACTTGGGTTGCTAAGGCTCGTCTGACAACGAGTCCAACTCGTTCATCGATGGGCAATGCTTCCTCTTCTTCCTCTTCTTCCTCAAGGGATGGCAACTCCTCCTTCTCATCTTCATCATCAGTGAGAAACTCACCATTGGGTAAGATGATCATAGTGCGTTGGTTCGGGCATTGGCTAGCAATATGCCCTCGGCCTTGGCATTTGAAGCATCTAGTATCTCGATTTCGCCCCAAGCTCAACTCAATGGCAGTCTTTGGTGTTGCTTTAGACTCCCACTTAGTCGTATCCGGCCTCGGTCTTGAAGGGATGGAATTACTCGGCCCTTTATCCTCTTTCTTTGGTGGTGTAGTTCGGGGATAAGAGGGTGAAAAGTTGGAGTAACTCCGAGTTGAACCCTTCCTCTTAATCCTCCTTTCAATCTTGATGGCCTTCTCCACCAAGTCCCCAAGTTCCACATAGTGGTGTAACTCCACTTGATCAGCAATTTCGGGCCTTAATCCGTTCAAGAAGCGTGCCATTGTTGCTTCTCGATCCTCCATGATGTCTGCCCGTAGCATGAGTATTTCCATTTCCTTGTGATAGTCCTCGACACTTCGTGCTCCTTGGTTGAGGGTTTGAAGCTTTTGGTACAAGTCACGGTAGTAGTGACTTGGTACGAAACGCTTCCTCATTAGTCGTCTTAGCTCCGTCCAAGTTTGTATGGTAGGTTCACGACTCCTCCTTCGACTAGTAGAGAGTTGATCCCACCACACAACGGCGTAGTCGGTGAATTCGACCACGGCCAACTTGACCTTTTGCTCCTCCGAGTAAGTATTGCAATCGAAGACAAGTTCAATCCGCTTCTCCCACTCTAAGTAGGCATCGGGGTCTGATCGTCCTTGGAAAGGCGGAATTTTCATCTTTATGCCCGGAATGTGGTCATTTGAAGGCCTAGCTTCACGCTTGGACCTACTTTGCTTATGCTCATAGTTGTTGTCTGAGTTAGAGTCGGTAGACTCATGTGCATAAGCCTTTCCACGGCTGCCTTTGGAGCTTCCATGAGACAACTCTAAGCTGTCAATGCGTTGGTGCATTAGTTCAAGTTTTTGGTCCATCATGCGTCCCAATTCGCCTTTGATTGCTTCTGTGAAAAGTTTAAGATCAAAAGCTTGGGAGCTTGCTCCCCCCTCGTTAGCCATGGTAGGGTAAAAAAAATAATAATGGAAAGAAGCAAAGTTTATCTCGCACACTTCCTCACGTGTTTACTCTCGCTCTCGTGTTTGAACACTCTAATGAACTCACCAAGGTATTTTCAAGGCTCCTCGGTCAACTCCTCGAAGAAGTTAGAACTCCTTCTAGTGTGGATCGACTTACCAACCAGGGTCACAAGATTGTAGCACTTTGAACGAAAAAAAAAACAAAAGATGAAGAGACTGACCACGACTCAATGAATGACTCAGAGTTGAATTTTAAGGATCCTAGACAAAACTCTACCCAAAACTGGAATTTTGAGCTGCTGGTTGCTGCATTTCTGGTCAGTGTTTTGGTAGGTAAATGGACACTTAGAGGATTCAGAATGACACTTAAAACTGACCTAATGATGCACAAAAATTTCCAGAATTAATGATTGGACAGAAATTCCCCAATGGTTGCAAAGATGGAATCCGAATGGAAGATGAATTTGTGTTGCGGTAGGACTGTTTTGGAAACCCAAGGCTGACTTTTCTTTCTTAATCCTTTGGAAACAAGGATTAGTCTTCCTATTTGCTGGTTCCCATAAATTCTAAGGTCAAGTTCAAGATTGGAACTGATTTGGTTGTTTTTGGGAACAAGGGTGGAAAATTTGACTTTGAACAGGTTGGAAAATTTGACTTGAATAGGTTGGGAAATTTGACTTGAATAGGCTGAATATTCTTCTTCTTCCTTTGTTTTTGTTTTCTAATCAGCCAAGAAGAGTCAAATTTCGTGGCTAAAATGTTCTTAGTCAAGAAAGAAGATTGTTGTAGTGAAGACAAGGATTTTGGCAGCTGAAATTTTGCAGCCTTGTTGTTTACCAAGATTTGGTTCCCAAAACCCAGAAACTTCAAGATTCTTTCAAGAATTCAAGATGTTAATTTCCAGAATTCAAGAAACACAAAATTGAAAATGATTTCCTCCCCAAACAATCCAAGATTTCACGATTTGATCAAGACAGATTTTGGTTGGCTTCAAGAATCCCAACTAAAGTTCCAAGAACTTCAAGATTGTGGTTTTAAACAATCAGGAACTTCAAGAAACCCAAGTTTTGATCAAGACAGATTTCCAGGAATTTTTGTAAGGTTAGCTAGCTATTTTTTTTTTTTGTATGTAAACAAGAACACAAGGTAATAACTAGATAGGACTCTAAAACCCTTGCTACAAATTGATTTTTTTTTTTTCGGATGAACAGTAACCTCGAATGATCAAATAGAACAAAAGACTGGAATTAAATGGATATAACAGGATAGAAACAAGACACAAACACAAACAAAGAATCAAGAATAAGACACAAAAAAAAAGGCTGGACCAAACAAGGCTAACCACAGCAATTAACAACAACTAGACGCAAGTTTACGATGCAACAAATCTGAAAAAATAACGCAAGAACACGATGCAACAAATCTGGAAATTGCGGACAGCAAACTTAGAACACGAAAACAGAATTTTGGACAACTTGACTCGAAAGGAAATAAATAAAGGGATATAACGTGATACCTCTTAACTAGCTCTGATTACCAACTGATACGAACGTCGCCAACCTTGTGATGAAACCCGTAAAAGATTAGTTTCAGGATCGACAAGAGGACACCAAGTTTGGAGCGGATGACCTCAACCCGTTAATCACGTGGTTAACGAACCTTGGTATAATGGTAGAAGACGCCACAACCTAGTGCGATTCTAGATTGATAAGTCACGAACACCTAGAGAAATTCTAAGGTATTCAAGAAGCCTTGGAGAAACCAAGAAAACTCTCAAAATCTGATTTATTGATTGAATGCCTAAATCCATTGGAAGTGTGGGCTATTTATAGCCTTACATAGAGATGAACAACTAAATGTGGAACTAGTCTAGAGTTGTGGTCTTGACTAAGACTAACAATTGTAGGCTTGACTATTTCCATAAGACTAAGAATTGTGGGCTTGACCAAACCTTATGAGGTCATCCCTTAGGTAAACAACCTTATGAGGTCATCGCTTAGGTAAATAATCTTATGAGGTCATCGCTTAGGTAAATAAGCAATGCTATGGACCATTAAGCCCTTATTACAATGACTTAATTAAAACAACAAATGTGACTAGAGAAGGGTCACACATGGTTCTCTTTGACGTGCACTACATGGATGGCTTTCATTCCTTCATGCTCAAGTCCCTCAATGACCTTGGGTTCTTGGCCTTGTATCTCATGAACAAGTCCTTGGAGTTCCTCCCTCATCTTCTTAGCTCGTGCTCGAGTTACGGGTCCTAGGGGAACTCGAATAGTTCGCAATGGTGTCTCTTGGTTCGTATCAGAAAGGAAGACGTACCTGTTTGTAGACACGTACTTCACCATCTTCGCTTAGCCATTGTAGTCGGTACGGGTGTGGATGTCTAGTCGTTGGAAGTCCCAAGCTCTCTACCATGGGCAAACTTGCTACATTGGTGCAACTACTACCATCAATGATGAGACTGCACACTTTGTCACTTCCAACTCCCGAAAGAACAATTCGGTTGGAAACCTTTTGTACGGTTGGAAGGTAGGCTATTAAAGACCCACCCACGTTAGCCTTAACTTGCAAGCACAAGGTCAAGCTCGGATTTTCTGTTCAAACACACCCAAGGAAGGCAGTTTCGGATGTTTGTTCAAGACAATAGCAACTAGATGGAATCTCAACAACGTGACGCAATCAACCCTCCTCAGGCTCCCCCCCAATGGGTTACCCAAGATATTCCCTAGATAGAAGCAAAGACTCCAAGAAAGCCTTTCACCAATGCTCGAGAGTACAAGAAATTGTTCGCTAGACGGACGAAACAAATTTCCAAGAATCAAGAGGTTCAAGAACTTCAAGAAGTAGTAGTGGACCGAAACTTTTGAAATTTTTTTTTCCTTTTTGTAGTCTTGGATACAAGATGTAATCCGTGATTGATTTTGGCAATAAACTTCGGACTTTCTTTCTTGTTTTTCGTTTCTTTTTTTTTTTGACTTATACGAACAACACAACACAAGCTTGGCCGATTGGACTATTTTCCGGATTTGGTTCAGCCAATTCACACGCACAAGGAATCTTCAAGAACTTCAAGATCCTTCAAGAACTTTCAAGGAAGTTATCAAGAACTTCAAGAATTTCAAGATTGTGGTCGAGAAACTCAAGATTCTTGTAGGTTCTCTCAAGATTCACAAATACCAACAAGTTTCACCACAATTCAGATTTGAAAAACCAAGTAAACAAGTTGGCTAACTCAAAACAATGATACCAGAAATTATGGACAGCAATAGACAAGCCAACGATGGAACACAAGACAGAATTTCAAGGCACTATGGACGGAACTAGAAGACGCACTTGGACAGATTTGTGGACACAATTATGGGGAGATTCAAGACAACGAACCAACACAAGAACGGACAGAATATTGACGACTCGCGACAGGGTACAAACACGGACAGAAATTCGGCGCAACAAGGGAATAAACTCGGACAGATTTGACACATAAGTAAAATCCAACTACGGCCCGATTGCAAAACACAATGATTGAACACAAAACGGACAGAAATTGACGACGCCAATGGCAAAACAACTTCGGACAGATTTGTGAACAACGAAGAAACAACTAGCGATGCAACAAAGAAACAAGACAGCGGAAAAATAGGAACCCTAAAACGAACTAGACAAGAACAAGTACGAGGATATAACGACTTGATACCTCAACCAGCTCTGAAGCCAACTGATACGTTCCTCGGTCAACTCGTTCCGAGACACGTAGCACGATTGCCCAAGGACCTAGAGGGATACTCAACCGTTTGGATTACGGAACCTAGAACCAAGAGGGACGACTCAACTCGATTCAAGGCGGTAGAACGGCGACTCCAATTGAGGTGGTTACTCAAGTAGATAGGCCGGATGAACAACCAAGGACGTCACGCGTGATTGCTCAAATAACCCTTGCCAAGCAAGTAGGAATGTACTCTCGAAATTGTAAGAGAACAAATTGAAATTTTATTATCAAAAGTGTCTAACCTTTGCTGGTACAAAAGGCGCCTTTTTATAGGCTAGAAACCTTTGTGGTCAAGGATTGGCGGCCCACCAACCTAAACTAGAAAAGGAGCTCGATCCACTCTTGAACATGAGTGGGCCGATTGTTTGACTCCAATAACCAATAAACTATTAATTAAAACACGACTAACAAACCAACTAACAACTAATGACTCGATAATGATCAAAACCAACTAACAACTCATACGACTAACAATGCTAACATTCCTAGTGCTCGGCCCAAGTAGCTAAGGCCGCGCTTGATGCTTCCTTGACTTGGATCAATGTGTAGATGCCTTGATTAGCAACTTCCAAGCCTTCAATGTTCCTATGGAAGCCTTGAGTCAAGGCCGCCATCCGTGCACACATCAGTCCCCTCCACTTGAGAAGGATTTGTCCTCAAATCTGGATGGAAATGAATGATACTAGCAAGAGTTGGAGTACGAAACCTCAAATCTAATGCCACCACAGATTGGCCCTCTTAGATTGAATGATACTTGCATACGTCATGATTATTATAATGCGGTGCACATGTCTCTTGGTCAGTTTGAAAATGCTCACAGCCAGCCAAGAAAAACTCATGGCTTTACTCCAATGACTCCTCGAAGATAACGCATAGAGCTTCGGTTACATATTTTTGGATCCTCCAAAATGCAACTG
The DNA here is from genome assembly GCF_036785885.1 of Coffea arabica. Taxonomy (NCBI): domain Eukaryota; kingdom Viridiplantae; phylum Streptophyta; class Magnoliopsida; order Gentianales; family Rubiaceae; genus Coffea; species Coffea arabica. Next base: position 43,910,835 of record NC_092313.1, read on the forward strand.
ATATAATGAAGAACACTTTGAACACGTTCAACTGCATTAGACTGATCATCACTTGGAACACTTGTTGCAAAAGGGTAAGAAGGCATAGGACAAGATTCAAGCGCAAGAACCCCCATTGAAACTCCATTACTCCTCCCAACAAGCAAAACAGACTCATGGGTGAAGTTAAATACCAATGGATCGTAAAGGGATACAACACTTAAGAGGCAAACTTCATGAAGATTCTGATATTCACCAATGGAGTTAGGGATGGAGCATGCCATGATCAACTCATTCTCTCCTTGCTTAACCTGCGACAAAGCAACTACTCCCGAAGGCAATGCCCTATCGAGTTCATCAACATTCAAGAGTACATGTTTGCAAATCATGAGTAATACAGGCTGATCAGAATTCACACATTTCCTAACTTCCTTAGCCTTGATTATCATGTTTTGCTTCCTAGTGCTTGATTTAATCAGTGTATGACCCTCGGCCGAATGCTCATTTGTGGAAGTGGAGCAATTTCCAGATTCGGCCGTCTTTTGTTTCCTCTTTTGTCGGTCTAAGTCACATTCTCGTTCCATTGTGCAAGAGAGTGTACTTATTAGATCTACCATCAAAAGTGACATGCTTATCAAATTGCCAGGGTCTTCCTAAAATTACATGGGTAGCATGCATGGGGACAACATCACAAACAACTTCGTCAATGTGGTTGCCAATGGAGAAAGGAAGACGTACCTGTTTGTAGACACGTACTTCACCATCTTCGCTTAGCCATTGTAGTCGGTACGGGTGTGGATGTCTAGTCGTTGGAAGTCCCAAGCTCTCTACCATGGGCAAACTTGCTACATTGGTGCAACTACTACCATCAATGATGAGACTGCACACTTTGTCACTTCCAACTCCCGAAAGAACAATTCGGTTGGAAACCTTTTGTACGGTTGGAAGGTAGGCTATTAAAGACCCACCCACGTTAGCCTTAACTTGCAAGCACAAGGTCAAGCTCGGATTTTCTGTTCAAACACACCCAAGGAAGGCAGTTTCGGATGTTTGTTCAAGACAATAGCAACTAGATGGAATCTCAACAACGTGACGCAATCAACCCTCCTCAGGCTCCCCCCCCAATGGGTTACCCAAGATATTCCCTAGATAGAAGCAAAGACTCCAAGAAAGCCTTTCACCAATGCTCGAGAGTACAAGAAATTGTTCGCTAGACGGACGAAACAAATTTCCAAGAATCAAGAGGTTCAAGAACTTCAAGAAGTAGTAGTGGACCGAAACTTTTGAAATTTTTTTTTCCTTTTTGTAGTCTTGGATACAAGATGTAATCCGTGATTGATTTTGGCAATAAACTTCGGACTTTCTTTCTTGTTTTTCGTTTCTTTTTTTTTTTGACTTATACGAACAACACAACACAAGCTTGGCCGATTGGACTATTTTCCGGATTTGGTTCAGCCAATTCACACGCACAAGGAATCTTCAAGAACTTCAAGATCCTTCAAGAACTTTCAAGGAAGTTATCAAGAACTTCAAGAATTTCAAGATTGTGGTCGAGAAACTCAAGATTCTTGTAGGTTCTCTCAAGATTCACAAATACCAACAAGTTTCACCACAATTCAGATTTGAAAAACCAAGTAAACAAGTTGGCTAACTCAAAACAATGATACCAGAAATTATGGACAGCAATAGACAAGCCAACGATGGAACACAAGACAGAATTTCAAGGCACTATGGACGGAACTAGAAGACGCACTTGGACAGATTTGTGGACACAATTATGGGGAGATTCAAGACAACGAACCAACACAAGAACGGACAGAATATTGACGACTCGCGACAGGGTACAAATACGGACAGAAATTCGGCGCAACAAGGGAATAAACTCGGACAGATTTGACACATAAGTAAAATCCAACTACGGCCCGATTGCAAAACACAATGATTGAACACAAAACGGACAGAAATTGACGACGCCAATGGCAAAACAACTTCGGACAGATTTGTGAACAACGAAGAAACAACTAGCGATGCAACAAACAAACAAGACAGCGGAAAAATAGGAACCCTAAAACGAACTAGACAAGAACAAGTACGAGGATATAACGACTTGATACCTCAACCAGCTCTGAAGCCAACTGATACGTTCCTCGGTCAACTCGTTCCGAGACACGTAGCACGATTGCCCAAGGACCTAGAGGGATACTCAACCGTTTGGATTACGGAACCTAGAACCAAGAGGGACGACTCAACTCGATTCAAGGCGGTAGAACGGCGACTCCAATTGAGGTGGTTACTCAAGTAGATAGGCCGGATGAACAACCAAGGACGTCACACGTGATTGCTCAAATAACCCTTGCCAAGCAAGTAGGAATGTACTCTCGAAATTGTAAGAGAACAAATTGAAATTTTATTATCAAAAGTGTCTAACCTTTGCTGGTACAAAAGGCGCCTTTTTATAGGCTAGAAACCTTTGTGGTCAAGGATTGGCGGCCCACCAACCTAAACTAGAAAAGGAGCTCGATCCACTCTTGAACATGAGTGGGCCGATTGTTTGACTCCAATAACCAATAAACTATTAATTAAAACACGACTAACAAACCAACTAACAACTAATGACTCGATAATGATCAAAACCAACTAACAACTCATACGACTAACAATGCTAACATTCCTAGTGCTCGGCCCAAGTAGCTAAGGCCGCGCTTGATGCTTCCTTGACTTGGATCAATGTGTAGATGCCTTGATTAGCAACTTCCAAGCCTTCAATGTTCCTATGGAAGCCTTGAGTCAAGGCCGCCATCCGTGCACACATCAGTCCCCTCCACTTGAGAAGGATTTGTCCTCAAATCTGGATGGAAATGAATGATACTAGCAAGAGTTGGAGTACGAAACCTCAAATCTAATGCCACCACATATTGGCCCTCTTAGATTGAATGATACTTGCATACGTCATGATTATTATAATGCGGTGCACATGTCTCTTGGTCAGTTTGAAAATGCTCACAGCCAGCCAAGAAAAACTCATGGCTTTACTCCAATGACTCCTCGAAGATAACGCATATAGCTTCGGTTACATCTTTTTGGATCCTCCAAAATGCAACTGATATAATGAAGAACACTTTGAACACGTTCAACTGCATTAGACTGATCATCACTTGGAACACTTGTTGCAAAAGGGTAAGAAGGCATAGGACAAGATTCAAGCGCAAGAACCCCCATTGAAACTCCATTACTCCTCCCAACAAGCAAAACAGACTCATGGGTGAAGTTAAATACCAATGGATCGTAAAGGGATACAACACTTAAGAGGCAAACTTCATGAAGATTCTGATATTCACCAATGGAGTTAGGGATGGAGCATGCCATGATCAACTCATTCTCTCCTTGCTTAACCTGCGACAAAGCAACTACTCCCGAAGGCAATGCCCTATCGAGTTCATCAACATTCAAGAGTACATGTTTGCAAATCATGAGTAATACAGGCTGATCAGAATTCACACATTTCCTAACTTCCTTAGCCTTGATTATCATGTTTTGCTTCCTAGTGCTTGATTTAATCAGTGTATGACCCTCGGCCGAATGCTCATTTGTGGAAGTGGAGCAATTTCCAGATTCGGCCGTCTTTTGTTTCCTCTTTTGTCGGTCTAAGTCACATTCTCGTTCCATTGTGCAAGAGAGTGTACTTATTAGATCTACCATCAAAAGTGACATGCTTATCAAATTGCCAGGGTCTTCCTAAAATTACATGGGTAGCATGCATGGGGACAACATCACAAACAACTTCGTCAATGTGGTTGCCAATGGAGAAAGGAAGACGTACCTGTTTGTAGACACGTACTTCACCATCTTCGCTTAGCCATTGTAGTCGGTACGGGTGTGGATGTCTAGTCGTTGGAAGTCCCAAGCTCTCTACCATGGGCAAACTTGCTACATTGGTGCAACTACTACCATCAATGATGAGACTGCACACTTTGTCACTTCCAACTCCCGAAAGAACAATTCGGTTGGAAACCTTTTGTACGGTTGGAAGGTAGGCTATTAAAGACCCACCCACGTTAGCCTTAACTTGCAAGCACAAGGTCAAGCTCGGATTTTCTGTTCAAACACACCCAAGGAAGGCAGTTTCGGATGTTTGTTCAAGACAATAGCAACTAGATGGAATCTCAACAACGTGACGCAATCAACCCTCCTCAGGCTCCCCCCCCAATGGGTTACCCAAGATATTCCCTAGATAGAAGCAAAGACTCCAAGAAAGCCTTTCACCAATGCTCGAGAGTACAAGAAATTGTTCGCTAGACGGACGAAACAAATTTCCAAGAATCAAGAGGTTCAAGAACTTCAAGAAGTAGTAGTGGACCGAAACTTTTGAAATTTTTTTTTCCTTTTTGTAGTCTTGGATACAAGATGTAATCCGTGATTGATTTTGGCAATAAACTTCGGACTTTCTTTCTTGTTTTTCGTTTCTTTTTTTTTTTGACTTATACGAACAACACAACACAAGCTTGGCCGATTGGACTATTTTCCGGATTTGGTTCAGCCAATTCACACGCACAAGGAATCTTCAAGAACTTCAAGATCCTTCAAGAACTTTCAAGGAAGTTATCAAGAACTTCAAGAATTTCAAGATTGTGGTCGAGAAACTCAAGATTCTTGTAGGTTCTCTCAAGATTCACAAATACCAACAAGTTTCACCACAATTCAGATTTGAAAAACCAAGTAAACAAGTTGGCTAACTCAAAACAATGATACCAGAAATTATGGACAGCAATAGACAAGCCAACGATGGAACACAAGACAGAATTTCAAGGCACTATGGACGGAACTAGAAGACGCACTTGGACAGATTTGTGGACACAATTATGGGGAGATTCAAGACAACGAACCAACACAAGAACGGACAGAATATTGACGACTCGCGACAGGGTACAAATACGGACAGAAATTCGGCGCAACAAGGGAATAAACTCGGACAGATTTGACACATAAGTAAAATCCAACTACGGCCCGATTGCAAAACACAATGATTGAACACAAAACGGACAGAAATTGACGACGCCAATGGCAAAACAACTTCGGACAGATTTGTGAACAACGAAGAAACAACTAGCGATGCAACAAACAAACAAGACAGCGGAAAAATAGGAACCCTAAAACGAACTAGACAAGAACAAGTACGAGGATATAACGACTTGATACCTCAACCAGCTCTGAAGCCAACTGATACGTTCCTCGGTCAACTCGTTCCGAGACACGTAGCACGATTGCCCAAGGACCTAGAGGGATACTCAACCGTTTGGATTACGGAACCTAGAACCAAGAGGGACGACTCAACTCGATTCAAGGCGGTAGAACGGCGACTCCAATTGAGGTGGTTACTCAAGTAGATAGGCCGGATGAACAACCAAGGACGTCACACGTGATTGCTCAAATAACCCTTGCCAAGCAAGTAGGAATGTACTCTCGAAATTGTAAGAGAACAAATTGAAATTTTATTATCAAAAGTGTCTAACCTTTGCTGGTACAAAAGGCGCCTTTTTATAGGCTAGAAACCTTTATGGTCAAGGATTGGCGGCCCACCAACCTAAACTAGAAAAGGAGCTCGATCCACTCTTGAACATGAGTGGGCCGATTGTTTGACTCCAATAACCAATAAACTATTAATTAAAACACGACTAACAAACCAACTAACAACTAATGACTCGATAATGATCAAAACCAACTAACAACTCATACGACTAACAATGCTAACATTCCTAGTGCTCGGCCCAAGTAGCTAAGGCCGCGCTTGATGCTTCCTTGACTTGGATCAATGTGTAGATGCCTTGATTAGCAACTTCCAAGCCTTCAATGTTCCTATGGAAGCCTTGAGTCAAGGCCGCCATCCGTGCACACATCAGTCCCCTCCACTTGAGAAGGATTTGTCCTCAAATCTGGATGGAAATGAATGATACTAGCAAGAGTTGGAGTACGAAACCTCAAATCTAATGCCACCACATATTGGCCCTCTTAGATTGAATGATACTTGCATACGTCATGATTATTATAATGCGGTGCACATGTCTCTTGGTCAGTTTGAAAATGCTCACAGCCAGCCAAGAAAAACTCATGGCTTTACTCCAATGACTCCTCGAAGATAACGCATATAGCTTCGGTTACATCTTTTTGGATCCTCCAAAATGCAACTGATATAATGAAGAACACTTTGAACACGTTCAACTGCATTAGACTGATCATCACTTGGAACACTTGTTGCAAAAGGGTAAGAAGGCATAGGACAAGATTCAAGCGCAAGAACCCCCATTGAAACTCCATTACTCCTCCCAACAAGCAAAACAGACTCATGGGTGAAGTTAAATACCAATGGATCGTAAAGGGATACAACACTTAAGAGGCAAACTTCATGAAGATTCTGATATTCACCAATGGAGTTAGGGATGGAGCATGCCATGATCAACTCATTCTCTCCTTGCTTAACCTGCGACAAAGCAACTACTCCCGAAGGCAATGCCCTATCGAGTTCATCAACATTCAAGAGTACATGTTTGCAAATCATGAGTAATACAGGCTGATCAGAATTCACACATTTCCTAACTTCCTTAGCCTTGATTATCATGTTTTGCTTCCTAGTGCTTGATTTAATCAGTGTATGACCCTCGGCCGAATGCTCATTTGTGGAAGTGGAGCAATTTCCAGATTCGGCCGTCTTTTGTTTCCTCTTTTGTCGGTCTAAGTCACATTCTCGTTCCATTGTGCAAGAGAGTGTACTTATTAGATCTACCATCAAAAGTGACATGCTTATCAAATTGCCAGGGTCTTCCTAAAATTACATGGGTAGCATGCATGGGGACAACATCACAAACAACTTCGTCAATGTGGTTGCCAATGGAGAAAGGAAGACGTACCTGTTTGTAGACACGTACTTCACCATCTTCGCTTAGCCATTGTAGTCGGTACGGGTGTGAATGTCTAGTCGTTGGAAGTCCCAAGCTCTCTACCATGGGCAAACTTGCTACATTGGTGCAACTACTACCATCAATGATGAGACTGCACACTTTGTCACTTCCAACTCCCGAAAGAACAATTCGGTTGGAAACCTTTTGTACGGTTGGAAGGTAGGCTATTAAAGACCCACCCACGTTAGCCTTAACTTGCAAGCACAAGGTCAAGCTCGGATTTTCTGTTCAAACACACCCAAGGAAGGCAGTTTCGGATGTTTGTTCAAGACAATAGCAACTAGATGGAATCTCAACAACGTGACGCAATCAACCCTCCTCAGGCTCCCCCCCCAATGGGTTACCCAAGATATTCCCTAGATAGAAGCAAAGACTCCAAGAAAGCCTTTCACCAATGCTCGAGAGTACAAGAAATTGTTCGCTAGACGGACGAAACAAATTTCCAAGAATCAAGAGGTTCAAGAACTTCAAGAAGTAGTAGTGGACCGAAACTTTTGAAATTTTTTTTTCCTTTTTGTAGTCTTGGATACAAGATGTAATCCGTGATTGATTTTGGCAATAAACTTCGGACTTTCTTTCTTGTTTTTCGTTTCTTTTTTTTTTTGACTTATACGAACAACACAACACAAGCTTGGCCGATTGGACTATTTTCCGGATTTGGTTCAGCCAATTCACACGCACAAGGAATCTTCAAGAACTTCAAGATCCTTCAAGAACTTTCAAGGAAGTTATCAAGAACTTCAAGAATTTCAAGATTGTGGTCGAGAAACTCAAGATTCTTGTAGGTTCTCTCAAGATTCACAAATACCAACAAGTTTCACCACAATTCAGATTTGAAAAACCAAGTAAACAAGTTGGCTAACTCAAAACAATGATACCAGAAATTATGGACAGCAATAGACAAGCCAACGATGGAACACAAGACAGAATTTCAAGGCACTATGGACGGAACTAGAAGACGCACTTGGACAGATTTGTGGACACAATTATGGGGAGATTCAAGACAACGAACCAACACAAGAACGGACAGAATATTGACGACTCGCGACAGGGTACAAATACGGACAGAAATTCGGCGCAACAAGGGAATAAACTCGGACAGATTTGACACATAAGTAAAATCCAACTACGGCCCGATTGCAAAACACAATGATTGAACACAAAACGGACAGAAATTGACGACGCCAATGGCAAAACAACTTCGGACAGATTTGTGAACAACGAAGAAACAACTAGCGATGCAACAAACAAACAAGACAGCGGAAAAATAGGAACCCTAAAACGAACTAGACAAGAACAAGTACGAGGATATAACGACTTGATACCTCAACCAGCTCTGAAGCCAACTGATACGTTCCTCGGTCAACTCGTTCCGAGACACGTAGCACGATTGCCCAAGGACCTAGAGGGATACTCAACCGTTTGGATTACGGAACCTAGAACCAAGAGGGACGACTCAACTCGATTCAAGGCGGTAGAACGGCGACTCCAATTGAGGTGGTTACTCAAGTAGATAGGCCGGATGAACAACCAAGGACGTCACGCGTGATTGCTCAAATAACCCTTGCCAAGCAAGTAGGAATGTACTCTCGAAATTGTAAGAGAACAAATTGAAATTTTCTTATCAAAAGTGTCTAAACTTTGCTGGTACAAAAGGCGCCTTTTTATAGGCTAGAAACCTTTGTGGTCAAGGATTGGCGGCCCACCAACCTAAACTAGAAAAGGAGCTCGATCCACTCTTGAACATGAGTGGGCCGATTGTTTGACTCCAATAACCAATAAACTATTAATTAAAACACGACTAACAAACCAACTAACAACTAATGACTCGATAATGATCAAAACCAACTAACAACTCATACGACTAACAATGCTAACATTCCTAGTGCTCGGCCCAAGTAGCTAAGGCCGCGCTTGATGCTTCCTTGACTTGGATCAATGTGTAGATGCCTTGATTAGCAACTTCCAAGCCTTCAATGTTCCTATGGAAGCCTTGAGTCAAGGCCGCCATCCGTGCACACATCAGTCCCCTCCACTTGAGAAGGATTTGTCCTCAAATCTGGATGGAAATGAATGATACTAGCCAGAGTTGGAGTACGAAACCTCAAATCTAATGCCACCACATATTGGCCCTCTTAGATTGAATGATACTTGCATACGTCATGATTATTATAATGCGGTGCACATGTCTCTTGGTCAGTTTGAAAATGCTCACAGCCAACCAAGAAAAACTCATGGCTTTACTCCAATGACTCCTCGAAGATAACGCATATAGCTTCGGTTACATCTTTTTGGATCCTCCAAAATGCAACTGATATAATGAAGAACACTTTGAACACGTTCAACTGCATTAGACTGATCATCACTTGGAACACTTGTTGCAAAAGGGTAAGAAGGCATAGGACAAGATTCAAGCGCAAGAACCCCCATTGAAACTCCATTACTCCTCCCAACAAGCAAAACAGACTCATGGGTGAAGTTAAATACCAATGGATCGTAAAGGGATACAACACTTAAGAGGCAAACTTCATGAAGATTCTGATATTCACCAATGGAGTTAGGGATGGAGCATGCCATGATCAACTCATTCTCTCCTTGCTTAACCTGCGACAAAGCAACTACTCCCGAAGGCAATGCCCTATCGAGTTCATCAACATTCAAGAGTACATGTTTGCAAATCATGAGTAATACAGGCTGATCAGAATTCACACATTTCCTAACTTCCTTAGCCTTGATTATCATGTTTTGCTTCCTAGTGCTTGATTTAATCAGTGTATGACCCTCGGCCGAATGCTCATTTGTGGAAGTGGAGCAATTTCCAGATTCGGCCGTCTTTTGTTTCCTCTTTTGTCGGTCTAAGTCACATTCTCGTTCCATTGTGCAAGAGAGTGTACTTATTAGATCTACCATCAAAAGTGACATGCTTATCAAATTGCCAGGGTCTTCCTAAAATTACATGGGTAGCATGCATGGGGACAACATCACAAACAACTTCGTCAATGTGGTTGCCAATGGAGAAAGGAAGACGTACCTGTTTGTAGACACGTACTTCACCATCTTCGCTTAGCCATTGTAGTCGGTACGGGTGTGGATGTCTAGTCGTTGGAAGTCCCAAGCTCTCTACCATGGGCAAACTTGCTACATTGGTGCAACTACTACCATCAATGATGAGACTGCACACTTTGTCACTTCCAACTCCCGAAAGAACAATTCGGTTGGAAACCTTTTGTACGGTTGGAAGGTAGGCTATTAAAGACCCACCCACGTTAGCCTTAACTTGCAAGCACAAGGTCAAGCTCGGATTTTCTGTTCAAACACACCCAAGGAAGGCTGTTTCGGATGTTTGTTCAAGACAATAGCAACTAGATGGAATCTCAACAACGTGACGCAATCAACCCTCCTCAGGCTCCCCCCCCAATGGGTTACCCAAGATATTCCCTAGATAGAAGCAAAGACTCCAAGAAAGCCTTTCACCAATGCTCGAGAGTACAAGAAATTGTTCGCTAGACGGACGAAACAAATTTCCAAGAATCAAGAGGTTCAAGAACTTCAAGAAGTAGTAGTGGACCGAAACTTTTGAAATTTTTTTTTCCTTTTTGTAGTCTTGGATACAAGATGTAATCCGTGATTGATTTTGGCAATAAACTTCGGACTTTCTTTCTTGTTTTTCGTTTCTTTTTTTTTTTGACTTATACGAACAACACAACACAAGCTTGGCCGATTGGACTATTTTCCGGATTTGGTTCAGCCAATTCACACGCACAAGGAATCTTCAAGAACTTCAAGATCCTTCAAGAACTTTCAAGGAAGTTATCAAGAACTTCAAGAATTTCAAGATTGTGGTCGAGAAACTCAAGATTCTTGTAGGTTCTCTCAAGATTCACAAATACCAACAAGTTTCACCACAATTCAGATTTGAAAAACCAAGTAAACAAGTTGGCTAACTCAAAACAATGATACCAGAAATTATGGACAGCAATAGACAAGCCAACGATGGAACACAAGACAGAATTTCAAGGCACTATGGACGGAACTAGAAGACGCACTTGGACAGATTTGTGGACACAATTATGGGGAGATTCAAGACAACGAACCAACACAAGAACGGACAGAATATTGACGACTCGCGACAGGGTACAAATACGGACAGAAATTCGGCGCAACAAGGGAATAAACTCGGACAGATTTGACACATAAGTAAAATCCAACTACGGCCCGATTGCAAAACACAATGATTGAACACAAAACGGACAGAAATTGACGACGCCAATGGCAAAACAACTTCGGACAGATTTGTGAACAACGAAGAAACAACTAGCGATGCAACAAACAAACAAGACAGCGGAAAAATAGGAACCCTAAAACGAACTAGACAAGAACAAGTACGAGGATATAACGACTTGATACCTCAACCAGCTCTGAAGCCAACTGATACGTTCCTCGGTCAACTCGTTCCGAGACACGTAGCACGATTGCCCAAGGACCTAGAGGGATACTCAACCGTTTGGATTACGGAACCTAGAACCAAGAGGGACGACTCAACTCGATTCAAGGCGGTAGAACGGCGACTCCAATTGAGGTGGTTACTCAAGTAGATAGGCCGGATGAACAACCAAGGACGTCACACGTGATTGCTCAAATAACCCTTGCCAAGCAAGTAGGAATGTACTCTCGAAATTGTAAGAGAACAAATTGAAATTTTATTATCAAAAGTGTCTAACCTTTGCTGGTACAAAAGGCGCCTTTTTATAGGCTAGAAACCTTTATGGTCAAGGATTGGCGGCCCACCAACCTAAACTAGAAAAGGAGCTCGATCCACTCTTGAACATGAGTGGGCCGATTGTTTGACTCCAATAACCAATAAACTATTAATTAAAACACGACTAACAAACCAACTAACAACTAATGACTCGATAATGATCAAAACCAACTAACAACTCATACGACTAACAATGCTAACATTCCTAGTGCTCGGCCCAAGTAGCTAAGGCCGCGCTTGATGCTTCCTTGACTTGGATCAATGTGTAGATGCCTTGATTAGCAACTTCCAAGCCTTCAATGTTCCTATGGAAGCCTTGAGTCAAGGCCGCCATCCGTGCACACATCAGTCCCCTCCACTTGAGAAGGATTTGTCCTCAAATCTGGATGGAAATGAATGATACTAGCAAGAGTTGGAGTACGAAACCTCAAATCTAATGCCACCACATATTGGCCCTCTTAGATTGAATGATACTTGCATACGTCATGATTATTATAATGCGGTGCACATGTCTCTTGGTCAGTTTGAAAATGCTCACAGCCAGCCAAGAAAAACTCATGGCTTTACTCCAATGACTCCTCGAAGATAACGCATATAGCTTCGGTTACATCTTTTTGGATCCTCCAAAATGCAACTGATATAATGAAGAACACTTTGAACACGTTCAACTGCATTAGACTGATCATCACTTGGAACACTTGTTGCAAAAGGGTAAGAAGGCATAGGACAAGATTCAAGCGCAAGAACCCCCATTGAAACTCCATTACTCCTCCCAACAAGCAAAACAGACTCATGGGTGAAGTTAAATACCAATGGATCGTAAAGGGATACAACACTTAAGAGGCAAACTTCATGAAGATTCTGATATTCACCAATGGAGTTAGGGATGGAGCATGCCATGATCAACTCATTCTCTCCTTGCTTAACCTGCGACAAAGCAACTACTCCCGAAGGCAATGCCCTATCGAGTTCATCAACATTCAAGAGTACATGTTTGCAAATCATGAGTAATACAGGCTGATCAGAATTCACACATTTCCTAACTTCCTTAGCCTTGATTATCATGTTTTGCTTCCTAGTGCTTGATTTAATCAGTGTATGACCCTCGGCCGAATGCTCATTTGTGGAAGTGGAGCAATTTCCAGATTCGGCCGTCTTTTGTTTCCTCTTTTGTCGGTCTAAGTCACATTCTCGTTCCATTGTGCAAGAGAGTGTACTTATTAGATCTACCATCAAAAGTGACATGCTTATCAAATTGCCAGGGTCTTCCTAAAATTACATGGGTAGCATGCATGGGGACAACATCACAAACAACTTCGTCAATGTGGTTGCCAATGGAGAAAGGAAGACGTACCTGTTTGTAGACACGTACTTCACCATCTTCGCTTAGCCATTGTAGTCGGTACGGGTGTGAATGTCTAGTCGTTGGAAGTCCCAAGCTCTCTACCATGGGCAAACTTGCTACATTGGTGCAACTACTACCATCAATGATGAGACTGCACACTTTGTCACTTCCAACTCCCGAAAGAACAATTCGGTTGGAAACCTTTTGTACGGTTGGAAGGTAGGCTATTAAAGACCCACCCACGTTAGCCTTAACTTGCAAGCACAAGGTCAAGCTCGGATTTTCTGTTCAAACACACCCAAGGAAGGCAGTTTCGGATGTTTGTTCAAGACAATAGCAACTAGATGGAATCTCAACAACGTGACGCAATCAACCCTCCTCAGGCTCCCCCCCCAATGGGTTACCCAAGATATTCCCTAGATAGAAGCAAAGACTCCAAGAAAGCCTTTCACCAATGCTCGAGAGTACAAGAAATTGTTCGCTAGACGGACGAAACAAATTTCCAAGAATCAAGAGGTTCAAGAACTTCAAGAAGTAGTAGTGGACCGAAACTTTTGAAATTTTTTTTTCCTTTTTGTAGTCTTGGATACAAGATGTAATCCGTGATTGATTTTGGCAATAAACTTCGGACTTTCTTTCTTGTTTTTCGTTTCTTTTTTTTTTTGACTTATACGAACAACACAACACAAGCTTGGCCGATTGGACTATTTTCCGGATTTGGTTCAGCCAATTCACACGCACAAGGAATCTTCAAGAACTTCAAGATCCTTCAAGAACTTTCAAGGAAGTTATCAAGAACTTCAAGAATTTCAAGATTGTGGTCGAGAAACTCAAGATTCTTGTAGGTTCTCTCAAGATTCACAAATACCAACAAGTTTCACCACAATTCAGATTTGAAAAACCAAGTAAACAAGTTGGCTAACTCAAAACAATGATACCAGAAATTATGGACAGCAATAGACAAGCCAACGATGGAACACAAGACAGAATTTCAAGGCACTATGGACGGAACTAGAAGACGCACTTGGACAGATTTGTGGACACAATTATGGGGAGATTCAAGACAACGAACCAACACAAGAACGGACAGAATATTGACGACTCGCGACAGGGTACAAATACGGACAGAAATTCGGCGCAACAAGGGAATAAACTCGGACAGATTTGACACATAAGTAAAATCCAACTACGGCCCGATTGCAAAACACAATGATTGAACACAAAACGGACAGAAATTGACGACGCCAATGGCAAAACAACTTCGGACAGATTTGTGAACAACGAAGAAACAACTAGCGATGCAACAAACAAACAAGACAGCGGAAAAATAGGAACCCTAAAACGAACTAGACAAGAACAAGTACGAGGATATAACGACTTGATACCTCAACCAGCTCTGAAGCCAACTGATACGTTCCTCGGTCAACTCGTTCCGAGACACGTAGCACGATTGCCCAAGGACCTAGAGGGATACTCAACCGTTTGGATTACGGAACCTAGAACCAAGAGGGACGACTCAACTCGATTCAAGGCGGTAGAACGGCGACTCCAATTGAGGTGGTTACTCAAGTAGATAGGCCGGATGAACAACCAAGGACGTCACGCGTGATTGCTCAAATAACCCTTGCCAAGCAAGTAGGAATGTACTCTCGAAATTGTAAGAGAACAAATTGAAATTTTCTTATCAAAAGTGTCTAAACTTTGCTGGTACAAAAGGCGCCTTTTTATAGGCTAGAAACCTTTGTGGTCAAGGATTGGCGGCCCACCAACCTAAACTAGAAAAGGAGCTCGATCCACTCTTGAACATGAGTGGGCCGATTGTTTGACTCCAATAACCAATAAACTATTAATTAAAACACGACTAACAAACCAACTAACAACTAATGACTCGATAATGATCAAAACCAACTAACAACTCATACGACTAACAATGCTAACATTCCTAGTGCTCGGCCCAAGTAGCTAAGGCCGCGCTTGATGCTTCCTTGACTTGGATCAATGTGTAGATGCCTTGATTAGCAACTTCCAAGCCTTCAATGTTCCTATGGAAGCCTTGAGTCAAGGCCGCCATCCGTGCACACATCAGTCCCCTCCACTTGAGAAGGATTTGTCCTCAAATCTGGATGGAAATGAATGATACTAGCCAGAGTTGGAGTACGAAACCTCAAATCTAATGCCACCACATATTGGCCCTCTTAGATTGAATGATACTTGCATACGTCATGATTATTATAATGCGGTGCACATGTCTCTTGGTCAGTTTGAAAATGCTCACAGCCAACCAAGAAAAACTCATGGCTTTACTCCAATGACTCCTCGAAGATAACGCATATAGCTTCGGTTACATCTTTTTGGATCCTCCAAAATGCAACTGATATAATGAAGAACACTTTGAACACGTTCAACTGCATTAGACTGATCATCACTTGGAACACTTGTTGCAAAAGGGTAAGAAGGCATAGGACAAGATTCAAGCGCAAGAACCCCCATTGAAACTCCATTACTCCTCCCAACAAGCAAAACAGACTCATGGGTGAAGTTAAATACCAATGGATCGTAAAGGGATACAACACTTAAGAGGCAAACTTCATGAAGATTCTGATATTCACCAATGGAGTTAGGGATGGAGCATGCCATGATCAACTCATTCTCTCCTTGCTTAACCTGCGACAAAGCAACTACTCCCGAAGGCAATGCCCTATCGAGTTCATCAACATTCAAGAGTACATGTTTGCAAATCATGAGTAATACAGGCTGATCAGAATTCACACATTTCCTAACTTCCTTAGCCTTGATTATCATGTTTTGCTTCCTAGTGCTTGATTTAATCAGTGTATGACCCTCGGCCGAATGCTCATTTGTGGAAGTGGAGCAATTTCCAGATTCGGCCGTCTTTTGTTTCCTCTTTTGTCGGTCTAAGTCACATTCTCGTTCCATTGTGCAAGAGAGTGTACTTATTAGATCTACCATCAAAAGTGACATGCTTATCAAATTGCCAGGGTCTTCCTAAAATTACATGGGTAGCATGCATGGGGACAACATCACAAACAACTTCGTCAATGTGGTTGCCAATGGAGAAAGGAAGACGTACCTGTTTGTAGACACGTACTTCACCATCTTCGCTTAGCCATTGTAGTCGGTACGGGTGTGGATGTCTAGTCGTTGGAAGTCCCAAGCTCTCTACCATGGGCAAACTTGCTACATTGGTGCAACTACTACCATCAATGATGAGACTGCACACTTTGTCACTTCCAACTCCCGAAAGAACAATTCGGTTGGAAACCTTTTGTACGGTTGGAAGGTAGGCTATTAAAGACCCACCCACGTTAGCCTTAACTTGCAAGCACAAGGTCAAGCTCGGATTTTCTGTTCAAACACACCCAAGGAAGGCTGTTTCGGATGTTTGTTCAAGACAATAGCAACTAGATGGAATCTCAACAACGTGACGCAATCAACCCTCCTCAGGCTCCCCCCCCAATGGGTTACCCAAGATATTCCCTAGATAGAAGCAAAGACTCCAAGAAAGCCTTTCACCAATGCTCGAGAGTACAAGAAATTGTTCGCTAGACGGACGAAACAAATTTCCAAGAATCAAGAGGTTCAAGAACTTCAAGAAGTAGTAGTGGACCGAAACTTTTGAAATTTTTTTTTCCTTTTTGTAGTCTTGGATACAAGATGTAATCCGTGATTGATTTTGGCAATAAACTTCGGACTTTCTTTCTTGTTTTTCGTTTCTTTTTTTTTTTGACTTATACGAACAACACAACACAAGCTTGGCCGATTGGACTATTTTCCGGATTTGGTTCAGCCAATTCACACGCACAAGGAATCTTCAAGAACTTCAAGATCCTTCAAGAACTTTCAAGGAAGTTATCAAGAACTTCAAGAATTTCAAGATTGTGGTCGAGAAACTCAAGATTCTTGTAGGTTCTCTCAAGATTCACAAATACCAACAAGTTTCACCACAATTCAGATTTGAAAAACCAAGTAAACAAGTTGGCTAACTCAAAACAATGATACCAGAAATTATGGACAGCAATAGACAAGCCAACGATGGAACACAAGACAGAATTTCAAGGCACTATGGACGGAACTAGAAGACGCACTTGGACAGATTTGTGGACACAATTATGGGGAGATTCAAGACAACGAACCAACACAAGAACGGACAGAATATTGACGACTCGCGACAGGGTACAAACACGGACAGAAATTCGGCGCAACAAGGGAATAAACTCGGACAGATTTGACACATAAGTAAAATCCAACTACGGCCCGATTGCAAAACACAATGATTGAACACAAAACGGACAGAAATTGACGACGCCAATGGCAAAACAACTTCGGACAGATTTGTGAACAACGAAGAAACAACTAGCGATGCAACAAACAAACAAGACAGCGGAAAAATAGGAACCCTAAAACGAACTAGACAAGAACAAGTACGAGGATATAACGACTTGATACCTCAACCAGCTCTGAAGCCAACTGATACGTTCCTCGGTCAACTCGTTCCGAGACACGTAGCACGATTGCCCAAGGACCTAGAGGGATACTCAACCGTTTGGATTACGGAACCTAGAACCAAGAGGGACGACTCAACTCGATTCAAGGCGGTAGAACGGCGACTCCAATTGAGGTGGTTACTCAAGTAGATAGGCCGGATGAACAACCAAGGACGTCACGCGTGATTGCTCAAATAACCCTTGCCAAGCAAGTAGGAATGTACTCTCGAAATTGTAAGAGAACAAATTGAAATTTTCTTATCAAAAGTGTCTAAACTTTGCTGGTACAAAAGGCGCCTTTTTATAGGCTAGAAACCTTTGTGGTCAAGGATTGGCGGCCCACCAACCTAAACTAGAAAAGGAGCTCGATCCACTCTTGAACATGAGTGGGCCGATTGTTTGACTCCAATAACCAATAAACTATTAATTAAAACACGACTAACAAACCAACTAACAACTAATGACTCGATAATGATCAAAACCAACTAACAACTCATACGACTAACAATGCTAACATTCCTAGTGCTCGGCCCAAGTAGCTAAGGCCGCGCTTGATGCTTCCTTGACTTGGATCAATGTGTAGATGCCTTGATTAGCAACTTCCAAGCCTTCAATGTTCCTATGGAAGCCTTGAGTCAAGGCCGCCATCCGTGCACACATCAGTCCCCTCCACTTGAGAAGGATTTGTCCTCAAATCTGGATGGAAATGAATGATACTAGCAAGAGTTGGAGTACGAAACCTCAAATCTAATGCCACCACATATTGGCCCTCTTAGATTGAATGATACTTGCATACGTCATGATTATTATAATGCGGTGCACATGTCTCTTGGTCAGTTTGAAAATGCTCACAGCCAGCCAAGAAAAACTCATGGCTTTACTCCAATGACTCCTCGAAGATAACGCATATAGCTTCGGTTACATCGTTTTGGATCCTCCAAAATGCAACTGATATAATGAAGAACACTTTGAACACGTTCAACTGCATTAGACTGATCATCACTTGGAACACTTGTTGCAAAAGGGTAAGAAGGCATAGGACAAGATTCAAGCGCAAGAACCCCCATTGAAACTCCATTACTCCTCCCAACAAGCAAAACAGACTCATGGGTGAAGTTAAATACCAATGGATCGTAAAGGGATACAACACTTAAGAGGCAAACTTCATGAAGATTCTGATATTCACCAATGGAGTTAGGGATGGAGCATGCCATGATCAACTCATTCTCTCCTTGCTTAACCTGCGACAAAGCAACTACTCCCGAAGGCAATGCCCTATCGAGTTCATCAACATTCAAGAGTACATGTTTGCAAATCATGAGTAATACAGGCTGATCAGAATTCACACATTTCCTAACTTCCTTAGCCTTGATTATCATGTTTTGCTTCCTAGTGCTTGATTTAATCAGTGTATGACCCTCGGCCGAATGCTCATTTGTGGAAGTGGAGCAATTTCCAGATTCGGCCGTCTTTTGTTTCCTCTTTTGTCGGTCTAAGTCACATTCTCGTTCCATTGTGCAAGAGAGTGTACTTATTAGATCTACCATCAAAAGTGACATGCTTATCAAATTGCCAGGGTCTTCCTAAAATTACATGGGTAGCATGCATGGGGACAACATCACAAACAACTTCGTCAATGTGGTTGCCAATGGAGAAAGTGATACGAACGTCGCCAACCTTGTGACGAAACCCGTAAAAGATTAGTTTCAGGGTCGACAAGAGGACACCAAGTTTGGAGCGGATGACCTCAACCCGTTAATCACGTGGTTAACGAACCTTGGTATAATGGTAGAAGACGCCACAACCTAGTACGATTCTAGATTGATAAGTCACGAACACCTAGAGAAATTCTAAGGTATTCAAGAAGCCTTGGAGAAACCAAGAAAACTCTCAAAATCTGATTTATTGATTGAATGCCTAAATCCATTGGAAGTGTGGGCTATTTATAGCCTTACATAGAGATGAACAACTAAATGTGGAACTAGTCTAGAGTTGTGGTCTTGACTAAGACTAACAATTGTAGGCTTGACTATTTCCATAAGACTAAGAATTGTGGGCTTGACCAAACCTTATGAGGTCATCCCTTAGGTAAACAACCTTATGAGGTCATCGCTTAGGTAAATAACCTTATGAGGTCATCGCTTAGGTAAATAAGCAATGCTATGGACCATTAAGCCCTTATTACAATGACTTAATTAAAACAGCAAATGTGACTAGAGAAGGGTCACACATGGTTCTCTTTGACGTGCACTACATGGATGGCTTTCATTCCTTCATGCTCAAGTCCCTCAACGACCTTGGGGACAATTTCTTGGCCTTGTATCTCATGAACAAGTCCTTGGAGTTCCTCCCTCATCTTCTTAGCTCGTGCTCGAGTTACGGGTCCTAGGGGAACTCGAATAGTTCGCAATGGTGTCTCTTGGTTCGTATCATCCTCCTCCTCTTCAAAAGGATTTGTCCTCAAATCAGCTTCATCGTCTGCAAGAAAAGGAGATAGATCAGAGACATTGAATGTAGCGCTCACATTGTACTCACCGGGTAGGTCCAGTTTGTAAGCATTGTCATTGATGCGCTTGATGACTTGGAACGGCCCATCTCCTCGGGGAAGTAATTTATTGCGCCTTTGGACTGGGAACCTTTCCTTGCGTAGATGTAACCACACCCAGTCACCAGGTTCAAACACAACGCGTTGGCGTCCCTTGTTAACCCGTTGAGCAACTTGGTCCATCCTTCGCTCAATGTTTAGGCGTACCTGCTGGTGTAATTTCTTGACAAAATCTGCTCGTTTAGCACCATCCATGTTAATGTGCTCAGAAGAAGGTAAAGGTGATAAGTCTAGTGGTGTTAAAGGGTTAAAACCAGAGACTATTTCAAATGGTGAAAAATGAGTAGAACTATGCACCGTACGATTGTATGCAAACTCAACATGGGGTAAACACTCTTCCCAGGTTCTAATGTTTTTTCTAATGATGGCACGCAAGAGTGTAGATAGTGTACGATTGACAACCTCAGTTTGGCCATCAGTTTGTGGGTGACTAGTAGTAGAAAATAGCAATTTGGTACCCAATTTTCCCCACAAAGTTTTCCAAAAGTAACTCAAAAATTTGACATCCCTATCAGAGACAATTGTCCTAGGCATGCCATGCAATCTAATGATTTCTTTGAAAAATAAATCAGCAATGTGCGATGCATCATCTGTTTTGTGACATGGTATAAAATGTGCCATTTTTGAAAATCTGTCAACAATAACAAAGATGCTATCATTTCCCCTCTTTGACCTAGGCAACCCTAAAACAAAATCCATGGAAATGTCGGTCCAAGGTTCCTTAGGTACAGGTAAAGGACTATAAAGGCCATAGGGTTGAAGTTTAGACTTAGCTTTGTGGCAAGTAATGCATTTAGCCACCATTCGCTCCACATCTCGTTTCATCCTTGGCCAATGGAAGTGCTCTTGAAGGATAGCTAAGGTTTTAGCCACGCCAAAGTGTCCCATCAAGCCACCTCCGTGTGCTTCCCTAACAAGTAAAGAGCGAATAGAGCAGTTAGGTATACATAGTCGATTGAGGTAGAAAAGAAATCCATCAAGGATGTAGAATTTACCTTGAGTTGCTGAACCACAAGAGTCATAAATACCTGAGAAATCTGGGTCATTGGTGTATAACTCTTTAACTAATTCAAATCCTAACAACCTTGCATCAAGTTGAGTAAGCAAAGAGTACCGACGTGATAATGCATCAGCAACAACATTAGTTTTCCCCACTTTGTACTTAATCACATAAGGGAAGGTTTCAATAAATGCAATCCACCTAACATGACGCTTATTCAACTTGTATTGTGACTTAATGTGCTTAAGCGACTCATGGTCAATGTGTATGACAAATTCCCTTGGTCTCAAGTAATGTTGCCAAGTTTCTAAAGCACGGATTAAGGAGTACAACTCCTTATCATAAGTGGAATAGTTCAAAACTGCCCCATTGAGTTTTTCACTAAAGTATGCAATTGGTTTGCCCTCTTGCATTAGGACAGCTCCAATACCCACCCCAGATGCATCACACTCTATTTCAAACATCTTGTCAAAGCATGGTAATGCAAGTAGTGGTGCATGTGTGAGTTGATGTTTAAGCATTTGGAAAGCACGTACTTGAGCATCTCTCCACACAAATGGCTCATTTTTCTTAATTACAGCAGTTAGAGGTGCAGCAATGGTACTAAAATCTTTAACAGATCGTCTATAAAAACTAGCAAGACCATGGAAGCTACGTACCTCACCCACCGTGCTTGGAGTAGGCCATTCTCGAATTGCTTTAACCTTCTCCTCGTCCACTTTGATTCCCTGTTTACTCACAACAAAGCCTAGGAAGACAAGTTGATCAGTACAAAAGGAGCACTTCTTAAGGTTAGCATAGAGCTTTTCCCTTCGAAGTACATCAAGAACAAGCTTCACATGTTCAACATGCTCATCTAAGCTCCTACTATAAATCAGGATATCGTCAAAATATACAACTACAAATTTTCCAAGGAATGGACGAAGTACATGGTTCATCAATCTCATGAACGTACTAGGTGCATTAGTTAGTCCAAATGGCATAACTAACCACTCGTACAAGCCATGTTTGGTTTTAAAGGCCGTTTTCCATTCATCCCCCTCTTTCATCCTAATTTGATGATAACCGCTTTTTAGATCAATTTTAGTGAAAATCACAGCACCATACAGCTCATCTAACATATCATCAAGTCTAGGAATAGGGTGACGATATTTTACCGTTATTGCATTAACGGCCCTACAGTCAGTGCACATTCGCCAACTTCCATCCTTTTTAGGCACCAAGATGACGGGAACCGCACATGGGCTCAAGCTTTCTCGTGCCCATCCCTTTGTTAGAAGCTCTTCGATTTGGCGTTGGAGCTCCTTTGTCTCATCTGGACCCATTTTGTAGGCTGGTCTGTTAGGAAGTGGGGCACCTGGAACCAAGTCAATTTGATGCTCAATTCCCCTTATTGGTGGTAGTCCATTTGGAATCTCATCGGGAAAGACATCCTCATAATCCTGCAAAAGAGAGACAATACTAGATGGTAGAGTGTTAGTAAGATCACTTGTAACAACCAACACCTCTTTGCACAAAAGTACAAAGATGGGTGTATTAACACTCAAAACTTTTCTTACTGCATTGGCTTTTATCAATAGATTTTGCCTTTTCTCTCTCTTTTCAATTTTGGCCGGCTCACCATATGTTTTTTTCCTCTCAATTTTCTCGGCCTTATCATTTTCTGTTGAGCTCTCGGCTTTTTCTATTTTTTTCTTCTCATTCTCGAGCTCACTTTCCTTGATCAAGCTTTCTTGATCTTCACGAACTTGAATAGGAGTGAGTGGCACAAGCACAATCCTCTTCTCGCCTTGCTTGAAAGAGTATTTATTAGTAATGCCATCGAATGTAACTCCCTTGTCGAATTGCCATGGTCTCCCCAATAGTATGTGACATGCTTGCATAGGGACCACGTCGCATAACACCACGTCCTCATACTTTCCAATTCGGAAAGGTACTTGGACTTGCTTGGTCACACGAACATCCCCGCTATCGTTCAACCATTGCAAACGATACGGTGTTGGATGTCGTAGAGTGGGTAGTGCTAGTTTCTCCACCATCAAGGCACTAGCAACATTAGCACAACTACCTCCATCTATGATCAAACTACATACCTTGCCTTTGATATAGCAACGGGTGTAGAAAATGTTCTCCCTTTGTGCATGGTCAGCGGCTTTCACTTGGGTTGCTAAGGCTCGTCTGACAACGAGTCCAACTCGTTCATCGATGGGCAATGCTTCCTCTTCTTCCTCTTCTTCCTCAAGGGATGGCAACTCCTCCTTCTCATCTTCATCATCAGTGAGAAACTCACCATTGGGTAAGATGATCATAGTGCGTTGGTTCGGGCATTGGCTAGCAATATGCCCTCGGCCTTGGCATTTGAAGCATCTAGTATCTCGATTTCGCCCCAAGCTCAACTCAATGGCAGTCTTTGGTGTTGCTTTAGACTCCCACTTAGTCGTATCCGGCCTCGGTCTTGAAGGGATGGAATTACTCGGCCCTTTATCCTCTTTCTTTGGTGGTGTAGTTCGGGGATAAGAGGGTGAAAAGTTGGAGTAACTCCGAGTTGAACCCTTCCTCTTAATCCTCCTTTCAATCTTGATGGCCTTCTCCACCAAGTCCCCAAGTTCCACATAGTGGTGTAACTCCACTTGATCAGCAATTTCGGGCCTTAATCCGTTCAAGAAGCGTGCCATTGTTGCTTCTCGATCCTCCATGATGTCTGCCCGTAGCATGAGTATTTCCATTTCCTTGTGATAGTCCTCGACACTTCGTGCTCCTTGGTTGAGGGTTTGAAGCTTTTGGTACAAGTCACGGTAGTAGTGACTTGGTACGAAACGCTTCCTCATTAGTCGTCTTAGCTCCGTCCAAGTTTGTATGGTAGGTTCACGACTCCTCCTTCGACTAGTAGAGAGTTGATCCCACCACACAACGGCGTAGTCGGTGAATTCGACCACGGCCAACTTGACCTTTTGCTCCTCCGAGTAAGTATTGCAATCGAAGACAAGTTCAATCCGCTTCTCCCACTCTAAGTAGGCATCGGGGTCTGATCGTCCTTGGAAAGGCGGAATTTTCATCTTTATGCCCGGAATGTGGTCATTTGAAGGCCTAGCTTCACGCTTGGACCTACTTTGCTTATGCTCATAGTTGTTGTCTGAGTTAGAGTCGGTAGACTCATGTGCATAAGCCTTTCCACGGCTGCCTTTGGAGCTTCCATGAGACAACTCTAAGCTGTCAATGCGTTGGTGCATTAGTTCAAGTTTTTGGTCCATCATGCGTCCCAATTCGCCTTTGATTGCTTCTGTGAAAAGTTTAAGATCAAAAGCTTGGGAGCTTGCTCCCCCCTCGTTAGCCATGGTAGGGTAAAAAAAATAATAATGGAAAGAAGCAAAGTTTATCTCGCACACTTCCTCACGTGTTTACTCTCGCTCTCGTGTTTGAACACTCTAATGAACTCACCAAGGTATTTTCAAGGCTCCTCGGTCAACTCCTCGAAGAAGTTAGAACTCCTTCTAGTGTGGATCGACTTACCAACCAGGGTCACAAGATTGTAGCACTTTGAACGAAAAAAAAAACAAAAGATGAAGAGACTGACCACGACTCAATGAATGACTCAGAGTTGAATTTTAAGGATCCTAGACAAAACTCTACCCAAAACTGGAATTTTGAGCTGCTGGTTGCTGCATTTCTGGTCAGTGTTTTGGTAGGTAAATGGACACTTAGAGGATTCAGAATGACACTTAAAACTGACCTAATGATGCACAAAAATTTCCAGAATTAATGATTGGACAGAAATTCCCCAATGGTTGCAAAGATGGAATCCGAATGGAAGATGAATTTGTGTTGCGGTAGGACTGTTTTGGAAACCCAAGGCTGACTTTTCTTTCTTAATCCTTTGGAAACAAGGATTAGTCTTCCTATTTGCTGGTTCCCATAAATTCTAAGGTCAAGTTCAAGATTGGAACTGATTTGGTTGTTTTTGGGAACAAGGGTGGAAAATTTGACTTTGAACAGGTTGGAAAATTTGACTTGAATAGGTTGGGAAATTTGACTTGAATAGGCTGAATATTCTTCTTCTTCCTTTGTTTTTGTTTTCTAATCAGCCAAGAAGAGTCAAATTTCGTGGCTAAAATGTTCTTAGTCAAGAAAGAAGATTGTTGTAGTGAAGACAAGGATTTTGGCAGCTGAAATTTTGCAGCCTTGTTGTTTACCAAGATTTGGTTCCCAAAACCCAGAAACTTCAAGATTCTTTCAAGAATTCAAGATGTTAATTTCCAGAATTCAAGAAACACAAAATTGAAAATGATTTCCTCCCCAAACAATCCAAGATTTCACGATTTGATCAAGACAGATTTTGGTTGGCTTCAAGAATCCCAACTAAAGTTCCAAGAACTTCAAGATTGTGGTTTTAAACAATCAGGAACTTCAAGAAACCCAAGTTTTGATCAAGACAGATTTCCAGGAATTTTTGTAAGGTTAGCTAGCTATTTTTTTTTTTTGTATGTAAACAAGAACACAAGGTAATAACTAGATAGGACTCTAAAACCCTTGCTACAAATTGATTTTTTTTTTTTCGGATGAACAGTAACCTCGAATGATCAAATAGAACAAAAGACTGGAATTAAATGGATATAACAGGATAGAAACAAGACACAAACACAAACAAAGAATCAAGAATAAGACACAAAAAAAAAGGCTGGACCAAACAAGGCTAACCACAGCAATTAACAACAACTAGACGCAAGTTTACGATGCAACAAATCTGGAAAAATAACGCAAGAACACGATGCAACAAATCTGGAAATTGCGGACAGCAAACTTAGAACACGAAAACAGAATTTTGGACAACTTGACTCGAAAGGAAATAAATAAAGGGATATAACGTGATACCTCTTAACTAGCTCTGATTACCAACTGATACGAACGTCGCCAACCTTGTGATGAAACCCGTAAAAGATTAGTTTCAGGATCGACAAGAGGACACCAAGTTTGGAGCGGATGACCTCAACCCGTTAATCACGTGGTTAACGAACCTTGGTATAATGGTAGAAGACGCCACAACCTAGTGCGATTCTAGATTGATAAGTCACGAACACCTAGAGAAATTCTAAGGTATTCAAGAAGCCTTGGAGAAACCAAGAAAACTCTCAAAATCTGATTTATTGATTGAATGCCTAAATCCATTGGAAGTGTGGGCTATTTATAGCCTTACATAGAGATGAACAACTAAATGTGGAACTAGTCTAGAGTTGTGGTCTTGACTAAGACTAACAATTGTAGGCTTGACTATTTCCATAAGACTAAGAATTGTGGGCTTGACCAAACCTTATGAGGTCATCCCTTAGGTAAACAACCTTATGAGGTCATCGCTTAGGTAAATAACCTTATGAGGTCATCGCTTAGGTAAATAAGCAATGCTATGGACCATTAAGCCCTTATTACAATGACTTAATTAAAACAACAAATGTGACTAGAGAAGGGTCACACATGGTTCTCTTTGACGTGCACTACATGGATGGCTTTCATTCCTTCATGCTCAAGTCCCTCAATGACCTTGGGTTCTTGGCCTTGTATCTCATGAACAAGTCCTTGGAGTTCCTCCCTCATCTTCTTAGCTCGTGCTCGAGTTACGGGTCCTAGGGGAACTCGAATAGTTCGCAATGGTGTCTCTTGGTTCGTATCAGAAAGGAAGACGTACCTGTTTGTAGACACGTACTTCACCATCTTCGCTTAGCCATTGTAGTCGGTACGGGTGTGGATGTCTAGTCGTTGGAAGTCCCAAGCTCTCTACCATGGGCAAACTTGCTACATTGGTGCAACTACTACCATCAATGATGAGACTGCACACTTTGTCACTTCCAACTCCCGAAAGAACAATTCGGTTGGAAACCTTTTGTACGGTTGGAAGGTAGGCTATTAAAGACCCACCCACGTTAGCCTTAACTTGCAAGCACAAGGTCAAGCTCGGATTTTCTGTTCAAACACACCCAAGGAAGGCAGTTTCGGATGTTTGTTCAAGACAATAGCAACTAGATGGAATCTCAACAACGTGACGCAATCAACCCTCCTCAGGCTCCCCCCCAATGGGTTACCCAAGATATTCCCTAAATAGAAGCAAAGACTCCAAGAAAGCCTTTCACCAATGCTCGAGAGTACAAGAAATTGTTCGCTAGACGGACGAAACAAATTTCCAAGAATCAAGAGGTTCAAGAACTTCAAGAAGTAGTAGTGGACCGAAACTTTTGAATTTTTTTTTCCTTTTTGTAGTCTTGGATACAAGATGTAATCCGTGATTGATTTTGGCAATAAACTTCGGAATTTCTTTCTTGTTTTTCGTTTCTTTTTTTTTTTTGACTTATACGAACAACACAACACAAGCTTGGCCGATTGGACTATTTTCCGGATTTGGTTCAGCCAATTCACACGCACAAGGAATCTTCAAGAACTTCAAGATCCTTCAAGAACTTTCAAGGAAGTTATCAAGAACTTCAAGAATTTCAAGATTGTGGTCGAGAAACTCAAGATTCTTGTAGGTTCTCTCAAGATTCACAAATACCAACAAGTTTCACCACAATTCAGATTTGAAAAACCAAGTAAACAAGTTGGCTAACTCAAAACAATGATACCAGAAATTATGGACAGCAATAGACAAGCCAACGATGGAACACAAGACAGAATTTCAAGGCACTATGGACGGAACTAGAAGACGCACTTGGACAGATTTGTGGACACAATTATGGGGAGATTCAAGACAACGAACCAACACAAGAACGGACAGAATATTGACGACTCGCGACAGGGTACAAATACGGACAGAAATTCGGCGCAACAAGGGAATAAACTCGGACAGATTTGACACATAAGTAAAATCCAACTACGGCCCGATTGCAAAACACAATGATTGAACACAAAACGGACAGAAATTGACGACGCCAATGGCAAAACAACTTCGGACAGATTTGTGAACAACGAAGAAACAACTAGCGATGCAACAAACAAACTAGACAGCGGAAAAATAGGAACCCTAAAACGAACTAGACAAGAACAAGTACGAGGATATAACGACTTGATACCTCAACCAGCTCTGAAGCCAACTGATACGTTCCTCGGTCAACTCGTTCCGAGACACGTAGCACGATTGCCCAAGGACCTAGAGGGATACTCAACCGTTTGGATTACGGAACCTAGAACCAAGAGGGACGACTCAACTCGATTCAAGGCGGTAGAACGGCGACTCCAATTGAGGTGGTTACTCAAGTAGATAGGCCGGATGAACAACCAAGGACGTCACGCGTGATTGATCAAATAACCCTTGCCAAGCAAGTAGGAATGTACTCTCGAAATTGTAAGAGAACAAATTGAAATTTTATTATCAAAAGTGTCTAACCTTTGCTGGTACAAAAGGCGCCTTTTTATAGGCTAGAAACCTTTGTGGTCAAGGATTGGCGGCCCACCAACCTAAACTAGAAAAGGAGCTCGATCCACTCTTGAACATGAGTGGGCCGATTGTTTGACTCCAATAACCAATAAACTATTAATTAAAACACGACTAACAAACCAACTAACAACTAATGACTCGATAATGATCAAAACCAACTAACAACTCATACGACTAACAATGCTAACATTCCTAGTGCTCGGCCCAAGTAGCTAAGGCCGCGCTTGATGCTTCCTTGACTTGGATCAATGTGTAGATGCCTTGATTAGCAACTTCCAAGCCTTCAATGTTCCTATGGAAGCCTTGAGTCAAGGCCGCCATCCGTGCACACATCAGTCCCCTCCACTTGAGAAGGATTTGTCCTCAAATCTGGATGGAAATGAATGATACTAGCAAGAGTTGGAGTACGAAACCTCAAATCTAATGCCACCACATATTGGCCCTCTTAGATTGAATGATACTTGCATACGTCATGATTATTATAATGCGGTGCACATGTCTCTTGGTCAGTTTGAAAATGCTCACAGCCAGCCAAGAAAAACTCATGGCTTTACTCCAATGACTCCTCGAAGATAACGCATATAGCTTCGGTTACATCTTTTTGGATCCTCCAAAATGCAACTGATATAATGAAGAACACTTTGAACACGTTCAACTGCATTAGACTGATCATCACTTGGAACACTTGTTGCAAAAGGGTAAGAAGGCATAGGACAAGATTCAAGCGCAAGAACCCCCATTGAAACTCCATTACTCCTCCCAACAAGCAAAACAGACTCATGGGTGAAGTTAAATACCAATGGATCGTAAAGGGATACAACACTTAAGAGGCAAACTTCATGAAGATTCTGATATTCACCAATGGAGTTAGGGATGGAGCATGCCATGATCAACTCATTCTCTCCTTGCTTAACCTGCGACAAAGCAACTACTCCCGAAGGCAATGCCCTATCGAGTTCATCAACATTCAAGAGTACATGTTTGCAAATCATGAGTAATACAGGCTGATCAGAATTCACACATTTCCTAACTTCCTTAGCCTTGATTATCATGTTTTGCTTCCTAGTGCTTGATTTAATCAGTGTATGACCCTTGGCCGAATGCTCATTTGTGGAAGTGGAGCAATTTCCAGATTCGGCCGTCTTTTGTTTCCTCTTTTGTCGGTCTAAGTCACATTCTCGTTCCATTGTGCAAGAGAGTGTACTTATTAGATCTACCATCAAAAGTGACATGCTTATCAAATTGCCAGGGTCTTCCTAAAATTACATGGGTAGCATGCATGGGGACAACATCACAAACAACTTCGTCAATGTGGTTGCCAATGGAGAAAGGAAGACGTACCTGTTTGTAGACACGTACTTCACCATCTTCGCTTAGCCATTGTAGTCGGTACGGGTGTGGATGTCTAGTCGTTGGAAGTCCCAAGCTCTCTACCATGGGCAAACTTGCTACATTGGTGCAACTACTACCATCAATGATGAGACTGCACACTTTGTCACTTCCAACTCCCGAAAGAACAATTCGGTTGGAAACCTTTTGTACGGTTGGAAGGTAGGCTATTAAAGACCCACCCACGTTAGCCTTAACTTGCAAGCACAAGGTCAAGCTCGGATTTTCTGTTCAAACACACCCAAGGAAGGCAGTTTCGGATGTTTGTTCAAGACAATAGCAACTAGATGGAATCTCAACAACGTGACGCAATCAACCCTCCTCAGGCTCCCCCCCAATGGGTTACCCAAGATATTCCCTAGATAGAAGCAAAGACTCCAAGAAAGCCTTTCACCAATGCTCGAGAGTACAAGAAATTGTTCGCTAGACGGACGAAACAAATTTCCAAGAATCAAGAGGTTCAAGAACTTCAAGAAGTAGTAGTGGACCGAAACTTTTGAAATTTTTTTTTCCTTTTTGTAGTCTTGGATACAAGATGTAATCCGTGATTGATTTTGGCAATAAACTTCGGACTTTCTTTCTTGTTTTTCGTTTCTTTTTTTTTTTTTGACTTATACGAACAACACAACACAAGCTTGGCCGATTGGACTATTTTCCGGATTTGGTTCAGCCAATTCACACGCACAAGGAATCTTCAAGAACTTCAAGATCCTTCAAGAACTTTCAAGGAAGTTATCAAGAACTTCAAGAATTTCAAGATTGTGGTCGAGAAACTCAAGATTCTTGTAGGTTCTCTCAAGATTCACAAATACCAACAAGTTTCACCACAATTCAGATTTGAAAAACCAAGTAAACAAGTTGGCTAACTCAAAACAATGATACCAGAAATTATGGACAGCAATAGACAAGCCAACGATGGAACACAAGACAGAATTTCAAGGCACTATGGACGGAACTAGAAGACGCACTTGGACAGATTTGTGGACACAATTATGGGGAGATTCAAGACAACGAACCAACACAAGAACGGACAGAATATTGACGACTCGCGACAGGGTACCAACACGGACAGAAATTCGGCGCAACAAGGGAATAAACTCGGACAGATTTGACACATAAGTAAAATCCAACTACGGCCCGATTGCAAAACACAATGATTGAACACAAAACGGACAGAAATTGACGACGCCAATGGCAAAACAACTTCGGACAGATTTGTGAACAACGAAGAAACAACTAGCGATGCAACAAACAAACTAGACAGCGGAAAAATAGGAACCCTAAAACGAACTAGACAAGAACAAGTACGAGGATATAACGACTTGATACCTCAACCAGCTCTGAAGCCAACTGATACGTTCCTCGGTCAACTCGTTCCGAGA
This sequence comes from Coffea arabica, assembly GCF_036785885.1. Classification (NCBI taxonomy): domain Eukaryota; kingdom Viridiplantae; phylum Streptophyta; class Magnoliopsida; order Gentianales; family Rubiaceae; genus Coffea; species Coffea arabica. Next base: position 43,942,169 of record NC_092313.1, read on the forward strand.
CACGTAGCACGATTGCCCAAGGACCTAGAGGGATACTCAACCGTTTGGATTACGGAACCTAGAACCAAGAGGGACGACTCAACTCGATTCAAGGCGGTAGAACGGCGACTCCAATTGAGGTGGTTACTCAAGTAGATAGGCCGGATGAACAACCAAGGACGTCACGCGTGATTGATCAAATAACCCTTGCCAAGCAAGTAGGAATGTACTCTCGAAATTGTAAGAGAACAAATTGAAATTTTATTATCAAAAGTGTCTAACCTTTGCTGGTACAAAAGGCGCCTTTTTATAGGCTAGAAACCTTTGTGGTCAAGGATTGGCGGCCCACCAACCTAAACTAGAAAAGGAGCTCGATCCACTCTTGAACATGAGTGGGCCGATTGTTTGACTCCAATAACCAATAAACTATTAATTAAAACACGACTAACAAACCAACTAACAACTAATGACTCGATAATGATCAAAACCAACTAACAACTCATACGACTAACAATGCTAACATTCCTAGTGCTCGGCCCAAGTAGCTAAGGCCGCGCTTGATGCTTCCTTGACTTGGATCAATGTGTAGATGCCTTGATTAGCAACTTCCAAGCCTTCAATGTTCCTATGGAAGCCTTGAGTCAAGGCCGCCATCCGTGCACACATCAGTCCCCTCCACTTGAGAAGGATTTGTCCTCAAATCTGGATGGAAATGAATGATACTAGCAAGAGTTGGAGTACGAAACCTCAAATCTAATGCCACCACATATTGGCCCTCTTAGATTGAATGATACTTGCATACGTCATGATTATTATAATGCGGTGCACATGTCTCTTGGTCAGTTTGAAAATGCTCACAGCCAGCCAAGAAAAACTCATGGCTTTACTCCAATGACTCCTCGAAGATAACGCATATAGCTTCGGTTACATCTTTTTGGATCCTCCAAAATGCAACTGATATAATGAAGAACACTTTGAACACGTTCAACTGCATTAGACTGATCATCACTTGGAACACTTGTTGCAAAAGGGTAAGAAGGCATAGGACAAGATTCAAGCGCAAGAACCCCCATTGAAACTCCATTACTCCTCCCAACAAGCAAAACAGACTCATGGGTGAAGTTAAATACCAATGGATCGTAAAGGGATACAACACTTAAGAGGCAAACTTCATGAAGATTCTGATATTCACCAATGGAGTTAGGGATGGAGCATGCCATGATCAACTCATTCTCTCCTTGCTTAACCTGCGACAAAGCAACTACTCCCGAAGGCAATGCCCTATCGAGTTCATCAACATTCAAGAGTACATGTTTGCAAATCATGAGTAATACAGGCTGATCAGAATTCACACATTTCCTAACTTCCTTAGCCTTGATTATCATGTTTTGCTTCCTAGTGCTTGATTTAATCAGTGTATGACCCTTGGCCGAATGCTCATTTGTGGAAGTGGAGCAATTTCCAGATTCGGCCGTCTTTTGTTTCCTCTTTTGTCGGTCTAAGTCACATTCTCGTTCCATTGTGCAAGAGAGTGTACTTATTAGATCTACCATCAAAAGTGACATGCTTATCAAATTGCCAGGGTCTTCCTAAAATTACATGGGTAGCATGCATGGGGACAACATCACAAACAACTTCGTCAATGTGGTTGCCAATGGAGAAAGGAAGACGTACCTGTTTGTAGACACGTACTTCACCATCTTCGCTTAGCCATTGTAGTCGGTACGGGTGTGGATGTCTAGTCGTTGGAAGTCCCAAGCTCTCTACCATGGGCAAACTTGCTACATTGGTGCAACTACTACCATCAATGATGAGACTGCACACTTTGTCACTTCCAACTCCCGAAAGAACAATTCGGTTGGAAACCTTTTGTACGGTTGGAAGGTAGGCTATTAAAGACCCACCCACGTTAGCCTTAACTTGCAAGCACAAGGTCAAGCTCGGATTTTCTGTTCAAACACACCCAAGGAAGGCAGTTTCGGATGTTTGTTCAAGACAATAGCAACTAGATGGAATCTCAACAACGTGACGCAATCAACCCTCCTCAGGCTCCCCCCCAATGGGTTACCCAAGATATTCCCTAGATAGAAGCAAAGACTCCAAGAAAGCCTTTCACCAATGCTCGAGAGTACAAGAAATTGTTCGCTAGACGGACGAAACAAATTTCCAAGAATCAAGAGGTTCAAGAACTTCAAGAAGTAGTAGTGGACCGAAACTTTTGAAATTTTTTTTTCCTTTTTGTAGTCTTGGATACAAGATGTAATCCGTGATTGATTTTGGCAATAAACTTCGGACTTTCTTTCTTGTTTTTCGTTTCTTTTTTTTTTTTTGACTTATACGAACAACACAACACAAGCTTGGCCGATTGGACTATTTTCCGGATTTGGTTCAGCCAATTCACACGCACAAGGAATCTTCAAGAACTTCAAGATCCTTCAAGAACTTTCAAGGAAGTTATCAAGAACTTCAAGAATTTCAAGATTGTGGTCGAGAAACTCAAGATTCTTGTAGGTTCTCTCAAGATTCACAAATACCAACAAGTTTCACCACAATTCAGATTTGAAAAACCAAGTAAACAAGTTGGCTAACTCAAAACAATGATACCAGAAATTATGGACAGCAATAGACAAGCCAACGATGGAACACAAGACAGAATTTCAAGGCACTATGGACGGAACTAGAAGACGCACTTGGACAGATTTGTGGACACAATTATGGGGAGATTCAAGACAACGAACCAACACAAGAACGGACAGAATATTGACGACTCGCGACAGGGTACCAACACGGACAGAAATTCGGCGCAACAAGGGAATAAACTCGGACAGATTTGACACATAAGTAAAATCCAACTACGGCCCGATTGCAAAACACAATGATTGAACACAAAACGGACAGAAATTGACGACGCCAATGGCAAAACAACTTCGGACAGATTTGTGAACAACGAAGAAACAACTAGCGATGCAACAAACAAACTAGACAGCGGAAAAATAGGAACCCTAAAACGAACTAGACAAGAACAAGTACGAGGATATAACGACTTGATACCTCAACCAGCTCTGAAGCCAACTGATACGTTCCTCGGTCAACTCGTTCCGAGACACGTAGCACGATTGCCCAAGGACCTAGAGGGATACTCAACCGTTTGGATTACGGAACCTAGAACCAAGAGGGACGACTCAACTCGATTCAAGGCGGTAGAACGGCGACTCCAATTGAGGTGGTTACTCAAGTAGATAGGCCGGATGAACAACCAAGGACGTCACGCGTGATTGATCAAATAACCCTTGCCAAGCAAGTAGGAATGTACTCTCGAAATTGTAAGAGAACAAATTGAAATTTTATTATCAAAAGTGTCTAACCTTTGCTGGTACAAAAGGCGCCTTTTTATAGGCTAGAAACCTTTGTGGTCAAGGATTGGCGGCCCACCAACCTAAACTAGAAAAGGAGCTCGATCCACTCTTGAACATGAGTGGGCCGATTGTTTGACTCCAATAACCAATAAACTATTAATTAAAACACGACTAACAAACCAACTAACAACTAATGACTCGATAATGATCAAAACCAACTAACAACTCATACGACTAACAATGCTAACATTCCTAGTGCTCGGCCCAAGTAGCTAAGGCCGCGCTTGATGCTTCCTTGACTTGGATCAATGTGTAGATGCCTTGATTAGCAACTTCCAAGCCTTCAATGTTCCTATGGAAGCCTTGAGTCAAGGCCGCCATCCGTGCACACATCAGTCCCCTCCACTTGAGAAGGATTTGTCCTCAAATCTGGATGGAAATGAATGATACTAGCAAGAGTTGGAGTACGAAACCTCAAATCTAATGCCACCACATATTGGCCCTCTTAGATTGAATGATACTTGCATACGTCATGATTATTATAATGCGGTGCACATGTCTCTTGGTCAGTTTGAAAATGCTCACAGCCAGCCAAGAAAAACTCATGGCTTTACTCCAATGACTCCTCGAAGATAACGCATATAGCTTCGGTTACATCTTTTTGGATCCTCCAAAATGCAACTGATATAATGAAGAACACTTTGAACACGTTCAACTGCATTAGACTGATCATCACTTGGAACACTTGTTGCAAAAGGGTAAGAAGGCATAGGACAAGATTCAAGCGCAAGAACCCCCATTGAAACTCCATTACTCCTCCCAACAAGCAAAACAGACTCATGGGTGAAGTTAAATACCAATGGATCGTAAAGGGATACAACACTTAAGAGGCAAACTTCATGAAGATTCTGATATTCACCAATGGAGTTAGGGATGGAGCATGCCATGATCAACTCATTCTCTCCTTGCTTAACCTGCGACAAAGCAACTACTCCCGAAGGCAATGCCCTATCGAGTTCATCAACATTCAAGAGTACATGTTTGCAAATCATGAGTAATACAGGCTGATCAGAATTCACACATTTCCTAACTTCCTTAGCCTTGATTATCATGTTTTGCTTCCTAGTGCTTGATTTAATCAGTGTATGACCCTTGGCCGAATGCTCATTTGTGGAAGTGGAGCAATTTCCAGATTCGGCCGTCTTTTGTTTCCTCTTTTGTCGGTCTAAGTCACATTCTCGTTCCATTGTGCAAGAGAGTGTACTTATTAGATCTACCATCAAAAGTGACATGCTTATCAAATTGCCAGGGTCTTCCTAAAATTACATGGGTAGCATGCATGGGGACAACATCACAAACAACTTCGTCAATGTGGTTGCCAATGGAGAAAGGAAGACGTACCTGTTTGTAGACACGTACTTCACCATCTTCGCTTAGCCATTGTAGTCGGTACGGGTGTGGATGTCTAGTCGTTGGAAGTCCCAAGCTCTCTACCATGGGCAAACTTGCTACATTGGTGCAACTACTACCATCAATGATGAGACTGCACACTTTGTCACTTCCAACTCCCGAAAGAACAATTCGGTTGGAAACCTTTTGTACGGTTGGAAGGTAGGCTATTAAAGACCCACCCACGTTAGCCTTAACTTGCAAGCACAAGGTCAAGCTCGGATTTTCTGTTCAAACACACCCAAGGAAGGCAGTTTCGGATGTTTGTTCAAGACAATAGCAACTAGATGGAATCTCAACAACGTGACGCAATCAACCCTCCTCAGGCTCCCCCCCAATGGGTTACCCAAGATATTCCCTAGATAGAAGCAAAGACTCCAAGAAAGCCTTTCACCAATGCTCGAGAGTACAAGAAATTGTTCGCTAGACGGACGAAACAAATTTCCAAGAATCAAGAGGTTCAAGAACTTCAAGAAGTAGTAGTGGACCGAAACTTTTGAAATTTTTTTTTCCTTTTTGTAGTCTTGGATACAAGATGTAATCCGTGATTGATTTTGGCAATAAACTTCGGACTTTCTTTCTTGTTTTTCGTTTCTTTTTTTTTTTTTGACTTATACGAACAACACAACACAAGCTTGGCCGATTGGACTATTTTCCGGATTTGGTTCAGCCAATTCACACGCACAAGGAATCTTCAAGAACTTCAAGATCCTTCAAGAACTTTCAAGGAAGTTATCAAGAACTTCAAGAATTTCAAGATTGTGGTCGAGAAACTCAAGATTCTTGTAGGTTCTCTCAAGATTCACAAATACCAACAAGTTTCACCACAATTCAGATTTGAAAAACCAAGTAAACAAGTTGGCTAACTCAAAACAATGATACCAGAAATTATGGACAGCAATAGACAAGCCAACGATGGAACACAAGACAGAATTTCAAGGCACTATGGACGGAACTAGAAGACGCACTTGGACAGATTTGTGGACACAATTATGGGGAGATTCAAGACAACGAACCAACACAAGAACGGACAGAATATTGACGACTCGCGACAGGGTACCAACACGGACAGAAATTCGGCGCAACAAGGGAATAAACTCGGACAGATTTGACACATAAGTAAAATCCAACTACGGCCCGATTGCAAAACACAATGATTGAACACAAAACGGACAGAAATTGACGACGCCAATGGCAAAACAACTTCGGACAGATTTGTGAACAACGAAGAAACAACTAGCGATGCAACAAACAAACTAGACAGCGGAAAAATAGGAACCCTAAAACGAACTAGACAAGAACAAGTACGAGGATATAACGACTTGATACCTCAACCAGCTCTGAAGCCAACTGATACGTTCCTCGGTCAACTCGTTCCGAGACACGTAGCACGATTGCCCAAGGACCTAGAGGGATACTCAACCGTTTGGATTACGGAACCTAGAACCAAGAGGGACGACTCAACTCGATTCAAGGCGGTAGAACGGCGACTCCAATTGAGGTGGTTACTCAAGTAGATAGGCCGGATGAACAACCAAGGACGTCACGCGTGATTGATCAAATAACCCTTGCCAAGCAAGTAGGAATGTACTCTCGAAATTGTAAGAGAACAAATTGAAATTTTATTATCAAAAGTGTCTAACCTTTGCTGGTACAAAAGGCGCCTTTTTATAGGCTAGAAACCTTTGTGGTCAAGGATTGGCGGCCCACCAACCTAAACTAGAAAAGGAGCTCGATCCACTCTTGAACATGAGTGGGCCGATTGTTTGACTCCAATAACCAATAAACTATTAATTAAAACACGACTAACAAACCAACTAACAACTAATGACTCGATAATGATCAAAACCAACTAACAACTCATACGACTAACAATGCTAACATTCCTAGTGCTCGGCCCAAGTAGCTAAGGCCGCGCTTGATGCTTCCTTGACTTGGATCAATGTGTAGATGCCTTGATTAGCAACTTCCAAGCCTTCAATGTTCCTATGGAAGCCTTGAGTCAAGGCCGCCATCCGTGCACACATCAGTCCCCTCCACTTGAGAAGGATTTGTCCTCAAATCTGGATGGAAATGAATGATACTAGCAAGAGTTGGAGTACGAAACCTCAAATCTAATGCCACCACATATTGGCCCTCTTAGATTGAATGATACTTGCATACGTCATGATTATTATAATGCGGTGCACATGTCTCTTGGTCAGTTTGAAAATGCTCACAGCCAGCCAAGAAAAACTCATGGCTTTACTCCAATGACTCCTCGAAGATAACGCATATAGCTTCGGTTACATCTTTTTGGATCCTCCAAAATGCAACTGATATAATGAAGAACACTTTGAACACGTTCAACTGCATTAGACTGATCATCACTTGGAACACTTGTTGCAAAAGGGTAAGAAGGCATAGGACAAGATTCAAGCGCAAGAACCCCCATTGAAACTCCATTACTCCTCCCAACAAGCAAAACAGACTCATGGGTGAAGTTAAATACCAATGGATCGTAAAGGGATACAACACTTAAGAGGCAAACTTCATGAAGATTCTGATATTCACCAATGGAGTTAGGGATGGAGCATGCCATGATCAACTCATTCTCTCCTTGCTTAACCTGCGACAAAGCAACTACTCCCGAAGGCAATGCCCTATCGAGTTCATCAACATTCAAGAGTACATGTTTGCAAATCATGAGTAATACAGGCTGATCAGAATTCACACATTTCCTAACTTCCTTAGCCTTGATTATCATGTTTTGCTTCCTAGTGCTTGATTTAATCAGTGTATGACCCTTGGCCGAATGCTCATTTGTGGAAGTGGAGCAATTTCCAGATTCGGCCGTCTTTTGTTTCCTCTTTTGTCGGTCTAAGTCACATTCTCGTTCCATTGTGCAAGAGAGTGTACTTATTAGATCTACCATCAAAAGTGACATGCTTATCAAATTGCCAGGGTCTTCCTAAAATTACATGGGTAGCATGCATGGGGACAACATCACAAACAACTTCGTCAATGTGGTTGCCAATGGAGAAAGGAAGACGTACCTGTTTGTAGACACGTACTTCACCATCTTCGCTTAGCCATTGTAGTCGGTACGGGTGTGGATGTCTAGTCGTTGGAAGTCCCAAGCTCTCTACCATGGGCAAACTTGCTACATTGGTGCAACTACTACCATCAATGATGAGACTGCACACTTTGTCACTTCCAACTCCCGAAAGAACAATTCGGTTGGAAACCTTTTGTACGGTTGGAAGGTAGGCTATTAAAGACCCACCCACGTTAGCCTTAACTTGCAAGCACAAGGTCAAGCTCGGATTTTCTGTTCAAACACACCCAAGGAAGGCAGTTTCGGATGTTTGTTCAAGACAATAGCAACTAGATGGAATCTCAACAACGTGACGCAATCAACCCTCCTCAGGCTCCCCCCCAATGGGTTACCCAAGATATTCCCTAGATAGAAGCAAAGACTCCAAGAAAGCCTTTCACCAATGCTCGAGAGTACAAGAAATTGTTCGCTAGACGGACGAAACAAATTTCCAAGAATCAAGAGGTTCAAGAACTTCAAGAAGTAGTAGTGGACCGAAACTTTTGAAATTTTTTTTTCCTTTTTGTAGTCTTGGATACAAGATGTAATCCGTGATTGATTTTGGCAATAAACTTCGGACTTTCTTTCTTGTTTTTCGTTTCTTTTTTTTTTTTTGACTTATACGAACAACACAACACAAGCTTGGCCGATTGGACTATTTTCCGGATTTGGTTCAGCCAATTCACACGCACAAGGAATCTTCAAGAACTTCAAGATCCTTCAAGAACTTTCAAGGAAGTTATCAAGAACTTCAAGAATTTCAAGATTGTGGTCGAGAAACTCAAGATTCTTGTAGGTTCTCTCAAGATTCACAAATACCAACAAGTTTCACCACAATTCAGATTTGAAAAACCAAGTAAACAAGTTGGCTAACTCAAAACAATGATACCAGAAATTATGGACAGCAATAGACAAGCCAACGATGGAACACAAGACAGAATTTCAAGGCACTATGGACGGAACTAGAAGACGCACTTGGACAGATTTGTGGACACAATTATGGGGAGATTCAAGACAACGAACCAACACAAGAACGGACAGAATATTGACGACTCGCGACAGGGTACCAACACGGACAGAAATTCGGCGCAACAAGGGAATAAACTCGGACAGATTTGACACATAAGTAAAATCCAACTACGGCCCGATTGCAAAACACAATGATTGAACACAAAACGGACAGAAATTGACGACGCCAATGGCAAAACAACTTCGGACAGATTTGTGAACAACGAAGAAACAACTAGCGATGCAACAAACAAACTAGACAGCGGAAAAATAGGAACCCTAAAACGAACTAGACAAGAACAAGTACGAGGATATAACGACTTGATACCTCAACCAGCTCTGAAGCCAACTGATACGTTCCTCGGTCAACTCGTTCCGAGACACGTAGCACGATTGCCCAAGGACCTAGAGGGATACTCAACCGTTTGGATTACGGAACCTAGAACCAAGAGGGACGACTCAACTCGATTCAAGGCGGTAGAACGGCGACTCCAATTGAGGTGGTTACTCAAGTAGATAGGCCGGATGAACAACCAAGGACGTCACGCGTGATTGATCAAATAACCCTTGCCAAGCAAGTAGGAATGTACTCTCGAAATTGTAAGAGAACAAATTGAAATTTTATTATCAAAAGTGTCTAACCTTTGCTGGTACAAAAGGCGCCTTTTTATAGGCTAGAAACCTTTGTGGTCAAGGATTGGCGGCCCACCAACCTAAACTAGAAAAGGAGCTCGATCCACTCTTGAACATGAGTGGGCCGATTGTTTGACTCCAATAACCAATAAACTATTAATTAAAACACGACTAACAAACCAACTAACAACTAATGACTCGATAATGATCAAAACCAACTAACAACTCATACGACTAACAATGCTAACATTCCTAGTGCTCGGCCCAAGTAGCTAAGGCCGCGCTTGATGCTTTCTTGACTTGGATCAATGTGTAGATGCCTTGATTAGCAACTTCCAAGCCTTCAATGTTCCTATGGAAGCCTTGAGTCAAGGCCGCCATCCGTGCACACATCAGTCCCCTCCACTTGAGAAGGATTTGTCCTCAAATCTGGATGGAAATGAATGATACTAGCAAGAGTTGGAGTACGAAACCTCAAATCTAATGCCACCACATATTGGCCCTCTTAGATTGAATGATACTTGCATACGTCATGATTATTATAATGCGGTGCACATGTCTCTTGGTCAGTTTGAAAATGCTCACAGCCAGCCAAGAAAAACTCATGGCTTTACTCCAATGACTCCTCGAAGATAACGCATATAGCTTCGGTTACATCTTTTTGGATCCTCCAAAATGCAACTGATATAATGAAGAACACTTTGAACACGTTCAACTGCATTAGACTGATCATCACTTGGAACACTTGTTGCAAAAGGGTAAGAAGGCATAGGACAAGATTCAAGCGCAAGAACCCCCATTGAAACTCCATTACTCCTCCCAACAAGCAAAACAGACTCATGGGTGAAGTTAAATACCAATGGATCGTAAAGGGATACAACACTTAAGAGGCAAACTTCATGAAGATTCTGATATTCACCAATGGAGTTAGGGATGGAGCATGCCATGATCAACTCATTCTCTCCTTGCTTAACCTGCGACAAAGCAACTACTCCCGAAGGCAATGCCCTATCGAGTTCATCAACATTCAAGAGTACATGTTTGCAAATCATGAGTAATACAGGCTGATCAGAATTCACACATTTCCTAACTTCCTTAGCCTTGATTATCATGTTTTGCTTCCTAGTGCTTGATTTAATCAGTGTATGACCCTTGGCCGAATGCTCATTTGTGGAAGTGGAGCAATTTCCAGATTCGGCCGTCTTTTGTTTCCTCTTTTGTCGGTCTAAGTCACATTCTCGTTCCATTGTGCAAGAGAGTGTACTTATTAGATCTACCATCAAAAGTGACATGCTTATCAAATTGCCAGGGTCTTCCTAAAATTACATGGGTAGCATGCATGGGGACAACATCACAAACAACTTCGTCAATGTGGTTGCCAATGGAGAAAGGAAGACGTACCTGTTTGTAGACACGTACTTCACCATCTTCGCTTAGCCATTGTAGTCGGTACGGGTGTGGATGTCTAGTCGTTGGAAGTCCCAAGCTCTCTACCATGGGCAAACTTGCTACATTGGTGCAACTACTACCATCAATGATGAGACTGCACACTTTGTCACTTCCAACTCCCGAAAGAACAATTCGGTTGGAAACCTTTTGTACGGTTGGAAGGTAGGCTATTAAAGACCCACCCACGTTAGCCTTAACTTGCAAGCACAAGGTCAAGCTCGGATTTTCTGTTCAAACACACCCAAGGAAGGCAGTTTCGGATGTTTGTTCAAGACAATAGCAACTAGATGGAATCTCAACAACGTGACGCAATCAACCCTCCTCAGGCTCCCCCCCAATGGGTTACCCAAGATATTCCCTAGATAGAAGCAAAGACTCCAAGAAAGCCTTTCACCAATGCTCGAGAGTACAAGAAATTGTTCGCTAGACGGACGAAACAAATTTCCAAGAATCAAGAGGTTCAAGAACTTCAAGAAGTAGTAGTGGACCGAAACTTTTGAAATTTTTTTTTCCTTTTTGTAGTCTTGGATACAAGATGTAATCCGTGATTGATTTTGGCAATAAACTTCGGACTTTCTTTCTTGTTTTTCGTTTCTTTTTTTTTTTTTGACTTATACGAACAACACAACACAAGCTTGGCCGATTGGACTATTTTCCGGATTTGGTTCAGCCAATTCACACGCACAAGGAATCTTCAAGAACTTCAAGATCCTTCAAGAACTTTCAAGGAAGTTATCAAGAACTTCAAGAATTTCAAGATTGTGGTCGAGAAACTCAAGATTCTTGTAGGTTCTCTCAAGATTCACAAATACCAACAAGTTTCACCACAATTCAGATTTGAAAAACCAAGTAAACAAGTTGGCTAACTCAAAACAATGATACCAGAAATTATGGACAGCAATAGACAAGCCAACGATGGAACACAAGACAGAATTTCAAGGCACTATGGACGGAACTAGAAGACGCACTTGGACAGATTTGTGGACACAATTATGGGGAGATTCAAGACAACGAACCAACACAAGAACGGACAGAATATTGACGACTCGCGACAGGGTACCAACACGGACAGAAATTCGGCGCAACAAGGGAATAAACTCGGACAGATTTGACACATAAGTAAAATCCAACTACGGCCCGATTGCAAAACACAATGATTGAACACAAAACGGACAGAAATTGACGACGCCAATGGCAAAACAACTTCGGACAGATTTGTGAACAACGAAGAAACAACTAGCGATGCAACAAACAAACTAGACAGCGGAAAAATAGGAACCCTAAAACGAACTAGACAAGAACAAGTACGAGGATATAACGACTTGATACCTCAACCAGCTCTGAAGCCAACTGATACGTTCCTCGGTCAACTCGTTCCGAGACACGTAGCACGATTGCCCAAGGACCTAGAGGGATACTCAACCGTTTGGATTACGGAACCTAGAACCAAGAGGGACGACTCAACTCGATTCAAGGCGGTAGAACGGCGACTCCAATTGAGGTGGTTACTCAAGTAGATAGGCCGGATGAACAACCAAGGACGTCACGCGTGATTGATCAAATAACCCTTGCCAAGCAAGTAGGAATGTACTCTCGAAATTGTAAGAGAACAAATTGAAATTTTATTATCAAAAGTGTCTAACCTTTGCTGGTACAAAAGGCGCCTTTTTATAGGCTAGAAACCTTTGTGGTCAAGGATTGGCGGCCCACCAACCTAAACTAGAAAAGGAGCTCGATCCACTCTTGAACATGAGTGGGCCGATTGTTTGACTCCAATAACCAATAAACTATTAATTAAAACACGACTAACAAACCAACTAACAACTAATGACTCGATAATGATCAAAACCAACTAACAACTCATACGACTAACAATGCTAACATTCCTAGTGCTCGGCCCAAGTAGCTAAGGCCGCGCTTGATGCTTTCTTGACTTGGATCAATGTGTAGATGCCTTGATTAGCAACTTCCAAGCCTTCAATGTTCCTATGGAAGCCTTGAGTCAAGGCCGCCATCCGTGCACACATCAGTCCCCTCCACTTGAGAAGGATTTGTCCTCAAATCTGGATGGAAATGAATGATACTAGCAAGAGTTGGAGTACGAAACCTCAAATCTAATGCCACCACATATTGGCCCTCTTAGATTGAATGATACTTGCATACGTCATGATTATTATAATGCGGTGCACATGTCTCTTGGTCAGTTTGAAAATGCTCACAGCCAGCCAAGAAAAACTCATGGCTTTACTCCAATGACTCCTCGAAGATAACGCATATAGCTTCGGTTACATCTTTTTGGATCCTCCAAAATGCAACTGATATAATGAAGAACACTTTGAACACGTTCAACTGCATTAGACTGATCATCACTTGGAACACTTGTTGCAAAAGGGTAAGAAGGCATAGGACAAGATTCAAGCGCAAGAACCCCCATTGAAACTCCATTACTCCTCCCAACAAGCAAAACAGACTCATGGGTGAAGTTAAATACCAATGGATCGTAAAGGGATACAACACTTAAGAGGCAAACTTCATGAAGATTCTGATATTCACCAATGGAGTTAGGGATGGAGCATGCCATGATCAACTCATTCTCTCCTTGCTTAACCTGCGACAAAGCAACTACTCCCGAAGGCAATGCCCTATCGAGTTCATCAACATTCAAGAGTACATGTTTGCAAATCATGAGTAATACAGGCTGATCAGAATTCACACATTTCCTAACTTCCTTAGCCTTGATTATCATGTTTTGCTTCCTAGTGCTTGATTTAATCAGTGTATGACCCTTGGCCGAATGCTCATTTGTGGAAGTGGAGCAATTTCCAGATTCGGCCGTCTTTTGTTTCCTCTTTTGTCGGTCTAAGTCACATTCTCGTTCCATTGTGCAAGAGAGTGTACTTATTAGATCTACCATCAAAAGTGACATGCTTATCAAATTGCCAGGGTCTTCCTAAAATTACATGGGTAGCATGCATGGGGACAACATCACAAACAACTTCGTCAATGTGGTTGCCAATGGAGAAAGGAAGACGTACCTGTTTGTAGACACGTACTTCACCATCTTCGCTTAGCCATTGTAGTCGGTACGGGTGTGGATGTCTAGTCGTTGGAAGTCCCAAGCTCTCTACCATGGGCAAACTTGCTACATTGGTGCAACTACTACCATCAATGATGAGACTGCACACTTTGTCACTTCCAACTCCCGAAAGAACAATTCGGTTGGAAACCTTTTGTACGGTTGGAAGGTAGGCTATTAAAGACCCACCCACGTTAGCCTTAACTTGCAAGCACAAGGTCAAGCTCGGATTTTCTGTTCAAACACACCCAAGGAAGGCAGTTTCGGATGTTTGTTCAAGACAATAGCAACTAGATGGAATCTCAACAACGTGACGCAATCAACCCTCCTCAGGCTCCCCCCCAATGGGTTACCCAAGATATTCCCTAGATAGAAGCAAAGACTCCAAGAAAGCCTTTCACCAATGCTCGAGAGTACAAGAAATTGTTCGCTAGACGGACGAAACAAATTTCCAAGAATCAAGAGGTTCAAGAACTTCAAGAAGTAGTAGTGGACCGAAACTTTTGAAATTTTTTTTTCCTTTTTGTAGTCTTGGATACAAGATGTAATCCGTGATTGATTTTGGCAATAAACTTCGGACTTTCTTTCTTGTTTTTCGTTTCTTTTTTTTTTTTTGACTTATACGAACAACACAACACAAGCTTGGCCGATTGGACTATTTTCCGGATTTGGTTCAGCCAATTCACACGCACAAGGAATCTTCAAGAACTTCAAGATCCTTCAAGAACTTTCAAGGAAGTTATCAAGAACTTCAAGAATTTCAAGATTGTGGTCGAGAAACTCAAGATTCTTGTAGGTTCTCTCAAGATTCACAAATACCAACAAGTTTCACCACAATTCAGATTTGAAAAACCAAGTAAACAAGTTGGCTAACTCAAAACAATGATACCAGAAATTATGGACAGCAATAGACAAGCCAACGATGGAACACAAGACAGAATTTCAAGGCACTATGGACGGAACTAGAAGACGCACTTGGACAGATTTGTGGACACAATTATGGGGAGATTCAAGACAACGAACCAACACAAGAACGGACAGAATATTGACGACTCGCGACAGGGTACCAACACGGACAGAAATTCGGCGCAACAAGGGAATAAACTCGGACAGATTTGACACATAAGTAAAATCCAACTACGGCCCGATTGCAAAACACAATGATTGAACACAAAACGGACAGAAATTGACGACGCCAATGGCAAAACAACTTCGGACAGATTTGTGAACAACGAAGAAACAACTAGCGATGCAACAAACAAACTAGACAGCGGAAAAATAGGAACCCTAAAACGAACTAGACAAGAACAAGTACGAGGATATAACGACTTGATACCTCAACCAGCTCTGAAGCCAACTGATACGTTCCTCGGTCAACTCGTTCCGAGACACGTAGCACGATTGCCCAAGGACCTAGAGGGATACTCAACCGTTTGGATTACGGAACCTAGAACCAAGAGGGACGACTCAACTCGATTCAAGGCGGTAGAACGGCGACTCCAATTGAGGTGGTTACTCAAGTAGATAGGCCGGATGAACAACCAAGGACGTCACGCGTGATTGATCAAATAACCCTTGCCAAGCAAGTAGGAATGTACTCTCGAAATTGTAAGAGAACAAATTGAAATTTTATTATCAAAAGTGTCTAACCTTTGCTGGTACAAAAGGCGCCTTTTTATAGGCTAGAAACCTTTGTGGTCAAGGATTGGCGGCCCACCAACCTAAACTAGAAAAGGAGCTCGATCCACTCTTGAACATGAGTGGGCCGATTGTTTGACTCCAATAACCAATAAACTATTAATTAAAACACGACTAACAAACCAACTAACAACTAATGACTCGATAATGATCAAAACCAACTAACAACTCATACGACTAACAATGCTAACATTCCTAGTGCTCGGCCCAAGTAGCTAAGGCCGCGCTTGATGCTTCCTTGACTTGGATCAATGTGTAGATGCCTTGATTAGCAACTTCCAAGCCTTCAATGTTCCTATGGAAGCCTTGAGTCAAGGCCGCCATCCGTGCACACATCAGTCCCCTCCACTTGAGAAGGATTTGTCCTCAAATCTGGATGGAAATGAATGATACTAGCAAGAGTTGGAGTACGAAACCTCAAATCTAATGCCACCACATATTGGCCCTCTTAGATTGAATGATACTTGCATACGTCATGATTATTATAATGCGGTGCACATGTCTCTTGGTCAGTTTGAAAATGCTCACAGCCAGCCAAGAAAAACTCATGGCTTTACTCCAATGACTCCTCGAAGATAACGCATATAGCTTCGGTTACATCTTTTTGGATCCTCCAAAATGCAACTGATATAATGAAGAACACTTTGAACACGTTCAACTGCATTAGACTGATCATCACTTGGAACACTTGTTGCAAAAGGGTAAGAAGGCATAGGACAAGATTCAAGCGCAAGAACCCCCATTGAAACTCCATTACTCCTCCCAACAAGCAAAACAGACTCATGGGTGAAGTTAAATACCAATGGATCGTAAAGGGATACAACACTTAAGAGGCAAACTTCATGAAGATTCTGATATTCACCAATGGAGTTAGGGATGGAGCATGCCATGATCAACTCATTCTCTCCTTGCTTAACCTGCGACAAAGCAACTACTCCCGAAGGCAATGCCCTATCGAGTTCATCAACATTCAAGAGTACATGTTTGCAAATCATGAGTAATACAGGCTGATCAGAATTCACACATTTCCTAACTTCCTTAGCCTTGATTATCATGTTTTGCTTCCTAGTGCTTGATTTAATCAGTGTATGACCCTTGGCCGAATGCTCATTTGTGGAAGTGGAGCAATTTCCAGATTCGGCCGTCTTTTGTTTCCTCTTTTGTCGGTCTAAGTCACATTCTCGTTCCATTGTGCAAGAGAGTGTACTTATTAGATCTACCATCAAAAGTGACATGCTTATCAAATTGCCAGGGTCTTCCTAAAATTACATGGGTAGCATGCATGGGGACAACATCACAAACAACTTCGTCAATGTGGTTGCCAATGGAGAAAGGAAGACGTACCTGTTTGTAGACACGTACTTCACCATCTTCGCTTAGCCATTGTAGTCGGTACGGGTGTGGATGTCTAGTCGTTGGAAGTCCCAAGCTCTCTACCATGGGCAAACTTGCTACATTGGTGCAACTACTACCATCAATGATGAGACTGCACACTTTGTCACTTCCAACTCCCGAAAGAACAATTCGGTTGGAAACCTTTTGTACGGTTGGAAGGTAGGCTATTAAAGACCCACCCACGTTAGCCTTAACTTGCAAGCACAAGGTCAAGCTCGGATTTTCTGTTCAAACACACCCAAGGAAGGCAGTTTCGGATGTTTGTTCAAGACAATAGCAACTAGATGGAATCTCAACAACGTGACGCAATCAACCCTCCTCAGGCTCCCCCCCAATGGGTTACCCAAGATATTCCCTAGATAGAAGCAAAGACTCCAAGAAAGCCTTTCACCAATGCTCGAGAGTACAAGAAATTGTTCGCTAGACGGACGAAACAAATTTCCAAGAATCAAGAGGTTCAAGAACTTCAAGAAGTAGTAGTGGACCGAAACTTTTGAAATTTTTTTTTCCTTTTTGTAGTCTTGGATACAAGATGTAATCCGTGATTGATTTTGGCAATAAACTTCGGACTTTCTTTCTTGTTTTTCGTTTCTTTTTTTTTTTTTGACTTATACGAACAACACAACACAAGCTTGGCCGATTGGACTATTTTCCGGATTTGGTTCAGCCAATTCACACGCACAAGGAATCTTCAAGAACTTCAAGATCCTTCAAGAACTTTCAAGGAAGTTATCAAGAACTTCAAGAATTTCAAGATTGTGGTCGAGAAACTCAAGATTCTTGTAGGTTCTCTCAAGATTCACAAATACCAACAAGTTTCACCACAATTCAGATTTGAAAAACCAAGTAAACAAGTTGGCTAACTCAAAACAATGATACCAGAAATTATGGACAGCAATAGACAAGCCAACGATGGAACACAAGACAGAATTTCAAGGCACTATGGACGGAACTAGAAGACGCACTTGGACAGATTTGTGGACACAATTATGGGGAGATTCAAGACAACGAACCAACACAAGAACGGACAGAATATTGACGACTCGCGACAGGGTACCAACACGGACAGAAATTCGGCGCAACAAGGGAATAAACTCGGACAGATTTGACACATAAGTAAAATCCAACTACGGCCCGATTGCAAAACACAATGATTGAACACAAAACGGACAGAAATTGACGACGCCAATGGCAAAACAACTTCGGACAGATTTGTGAACAACGAAGAAACAACTAGCGATGCAACAAACAAACTAGACAGCGGAAAAATAGGAACCCTAAAACGAACTAGACAAGAACAAGTACGAGGATATAACGACTTGATACCTCAACCAGCTCTGAAGCCAACTGATACGTTCCTCGGTCAACTCGTTCCGAGACACGTAGCACGATTGCCCAAGGACCTAGAGGGATACTCAACCGTTTGGATTACGGAACCTAGAACCAAGAGGGACGACTCAACTCGATTCAAGGCGGTAGAACGGCGACTCCAATTGAGGTGGTTACTCAAGTAGATAGGCCGGATGAACAACCAAGGACGTCACGCGTGATTGATCAAATAACCCTTGCCAAGCAAGTAGGAATGTACTCTCGAAATTGTAAGAGAACAAATTGAAATTTTATTATCAAAAGTGTCTAACCTTTGCTGGTACAAAAGGCGCCTTTTTATAGGCTAGAAACCTTTGTGGTCAAGGATTGGCGGCCCACCAACCTAAACTAGAAAAGGAGCTCGATCCACTCTTGAACATGAGTGGGCCGATTGTTTGACTCCAATAACCAATAAACTATTAATTAAAACACGACTAACAAACCAACTAACAACTAATGACTCGATAATGATCAAAACCAACTAACAACTCATACGACTAACAATGCTAACATTCCTAGTGCTCGGCCCAAGTAGCTAAGGCCGCGCTTGATGCTTCCTTGACTTGGATCAATGTGTAGATGCCTTGATTAGCAACTTCCAAGCCTTCAATGTTCCTATGGAAGCCTTGAGTCAAGGCCGCCATCCGTGCACACATCAGTCCCCTCCACTTGAGAAGGATTTGTCCTCAAATCTGGATGGAAATGAATGATACTAGCAAGAGTTGGAGTACGAAACCTCAAATCTAATGCCACCACATATTGGCCCTCTTAGATTGAATGATACTTGCATACGTCATGATTATTATAATGCGGTGCACATGTCTCTTGGTCAGTTTGAAAATGCTCACAGCCAGCCAAGAAAAACTCATGGCTTTACTCCAATGACTCCTCGAAGATAACGCATATAGCTTCGGTTACATCTTTTTGGATCCTCCAAAATGCAACTGATATAATGAAGAACACTTTGAACACGTTCAACTGCATTAGACTGATCATCACTTGGAACACTTGTTGCAAAAGGGTAAGAAGGCATAGGACAAGATTCAAGCGCAAGAACCCCCATTGAAACTCCATTACTCCTCCCAACAAGCAAAACAGACTCATGGGTGAAGTTAAATACCAATGGATCGTAAAGGGATACAACACTTAAGAGGCAAACTTCATGAAGATTCTGATATTCACCAATGGAGTTAGGGATGGAGCATGCCATGATCAACTCATTCTCTCCTTGCTTAACCTGCGACAAAGCAACTACTCCCGAAGGCAATGCCCTATCGAGTTCATCAACATTCAAGAGTACATGTTTGCAAATCATGAGTAATACAGGCTGATCAGAATTCACACATTTCCTAACTTCCTTAGCCTTGATTATCATGTTTTGCTTCCTAGTGCTTGATTTAATCAGTGTATGACCCTTGGCCGAATGCTCATTTGTGGAAGTGGAGCAATTTCCAGATTCGGCCGTCTTTTGTTTCCTCTTTTGTCGGTCTAAGTCACATTCTCGTTCCATTGTGCAAGAGAGTGTACTTATTAGATCTACCATCAAAAGTGACATGCTTATCAAATTGCCAGGGTCTTCCTAAAATTACATGGGTAGCATGCATGGGGACAACATCACAAACAACTTCGTCAATGTGGTTGCCAATGGAGAAAGGAAGACGTACCTGTTTGTAGACACGTACTTCACCATCTTCGCTTAGCCATTGTAGTCGGTACGGGTGTGGATGTCTAGTCGTTGGAAGTCCCAAGCTCTCTACCATGGGCAAACTTGCTACATTGGTGCAACTACTACCATCAATGATGAGACTGCACACTTTGTCACTTCCAACTCCCGAAAGAACAATTCGGTTGGAAACCTTTTGTACGGTTGGAAGGTAGGCTATTAAAGACCCACCCACGTTAGCCTTAACTTGCAAGCACAAGGTCAAGCTCGGATTTTCTGTTCAAACACACCCAAGGAAGGCAGTTTCGGATGTTTGTTCAAGACAATAGCAACTAGATGGAATCTCAACAACGTGACGCAATCAACCCTCCTCAGGCTCCCCCCCAATGGGTTACCCAAGATATTCCCTAGATAGAAGCAAAGACTCCAAGAAAGCCTTTCACCAATGCTCGAGAGTACAAGAAATTGTTCGCTAGACGGACGAAACAAATTTCCAAGAATCAAGAGGTTCAAGAACTTCAAGAAGTAGTAGTGGACCGAAACTTTTGAAATTTTTTTTTCCTTTTTGTAGTCTTGGATACAAGATGTAATCCGTGATTGATTTTGGCAATAAACTTCGGACTTTCTTTCTTGTTTTTCGTTTCTTTTTTTTTTTTTGACTTATACGAACAACACAACACAAGCTTGGCCGATTGGACTATTTTCCGGATTTGGTTCAGCCAATTCACACGCACAAGGAATCTTCAAGAACTTCAAGATCCTTCAAGAACTTTCAAGGAAGTTATCAAGAACTTCAAGAATTTCAAGATTGTGGTCGAGAAACTCAAGATTCTTGTAGGTTCTCTCAAGATTCACAAATACCAACAAGTTTCACCACAATTCAGATTTGAAAAACCAAGTAAACAAGTTGGCTAACTCAAAACAATGATACCAGAAATTATGGACAGCAATAGACAAGCCAACGATGGAACACAAGACAGAATTTCAAGGCACTATGGACGGAACTAGAAGACGCACTTGGACAGATTTGTGGACACAATTATGGGGAGATTCAAGACAACGAACCAACACAAGAACGGACAGAATATTGACGACTCGCGACAGGGTACCAACACGGACAGAAATTCGGCGCAACAAGGGAATAAACTCGGACAGATTTGACACATAAGTAAAATCCAACTACGGCCCGATTGCAAAACACAATGATTGAACACAAAACGGACAGAAATTGACGACGCCAATGGCAAAACAACTTCGGACAGATTTGTGAACAACGAAGAAACAACTAGCGATGCAACAAACAAACTAGACAGCGGAAAAATAGGAACCCTAAAACGAACTAGACAAGAACAAGTACGAGGATATAACGACTTGATACCTCAACCAGCTCTGAAGCCAACTGATACGTTCCTCGGTCAACTCGTTCCGAGACACGTAGCACGATTGCCCAAGGACCTAGAGGGATACTCAACCGTTTGGATTACGGAACCTAGAACCAAGAGGGACGACTCAACTCGATTCAAGGCGGTAGAACGGCGACTCCAATTGAGGTGGTTACTCAAGTAGATAGGCCGGATGAACAACCAAGGACGTCACGCGTGATTGATCAAATAACCCTTGCCAAGCAAGTAGGAATGTACTCTCGAAATTGTAAGAGAACAAATTGAAATTTTATTATCAAAAGTGTCTAACCTTTGCTGGTACAAAAGGCGCCTTTTTATAGGCTAGAAACCTTTGTGGTCAAGGATTGGCGGCCCACCAACCTAAACTAGAAAAGGAGCTCGATCCACTCTTGAACATGAGTGGGCCGATTGTTTGACTCCAATAACCAATAAACTATTAATTAAAACACGACTAACAAACCAACTAACAACTAATGACTCGATAATGATCAAAACCAACTAACAACTCATACGACTAACAATGCTAACATTCCTAGTGCTCGGCCCAAGTAGCTAAGGCCGCGCTTGATGCTTCCTTGACTTGGATCAATGTGTAGATGCCTTGATTAGCAACTTCCAAGCCTTCAATGTTCCTATGGAAGCCTTGAGTCAAGGCCGCCATCCGTGCACACATCAGTCCCCTCCACTTGAGAAGGATTTGTCCTCAAATCTGGATGGAAATGAATGATACTAGCAAGAGTTGGAGTACGAAACCTCAAATCTAATGCCACCACATATTGGCCCTCTTAGATTGAATGATACTTGCATACGTCATGATTATTATAATGCGGTGCACATGTCTCTTGGTCAGTTTGAAAATGCTCACAGCCAGCCAAGAAAAACTCATGGCTTTACTCCAATGACTCCTCGAAGATAACGCATATAGCTTCGGTTACATCTTTTTGGATCCTCCAAAATGCAACTGATATAATGAAGAACACTTTGAACACGTTCAACTGCATTAGACTGATCATCACTTGGAACACTTGTTGCAAAAGGGTAAGAAGGCATAGGACAAGATTCAAGCGCAAGAACCCCCATTGAAACTCCATTACTCCTCCCAACAAGCAAAACAGACTCATGGGTGAAGTTAAATACCAATGGATCGTAAAGGGATACAACACTTAAGAGGCAAACTTCATGAAGATTCTGATATTCACCAATGGAGTTAGGGATGGAGCATGCCATGATCAACTCATTCTCTCCTTGCTTAACCTGCGACAAAGCAACTACTCCCGAAGGCAATGCCCTATCGAGTTCATCAACATTCAAGAGTACATGTTTGCAAATCATGAGTAATACAGGCTGATCAGAATTCACACATTTCCTAACTTCCTTAGCCTTGATTATCATGTTTTGCTTCCTAGTGCTTGATTTAATCAGTGTATGACCCTTGGCCGAATGCTCATTTGTGGAAGTGGAGCAATTTCCAGATTCGGCCGTCTTTTGTTTCCTCTTTTGTCGGTCTAAGTCACATTCTCGTTCCATTGTGCAAGAGAGTGTACTTATTAGATCTACCATCAAAAGTGACATGCTTATCAAATTGCCAGGGTCTTCCTAAAATTACATGGGTAGCATGCATGGGGACAACATCACAAACAACTTCGTCAATGTGGTTGCCAATGGAGAAAGGAAGACGTACCTGTTTGTAGACACGTACTTCACCATCTTCGCTTAGCCATTGTAGTCGGTACGGGTGTGGATGTCTAGTCGTTGGAAGTCCCAAGCTCTCTACCATGGGCAAACTTGCTACATTGGTGCAACTACTACCATCAATGATGAGACTGCACACTTTGTCACTTCCAACTCCCGAAAGAACAATTCGGTTGGAAACCTTTTGTACGGTTGGAAGGTAGGCTATTAAAGACCCACCCACGTTAGCCTTAACTTGCAAGCACAAGGTCAAGCTCGGATTTTCTGTTCAAACACACCCAAGGAAGGCAGTTTCGGATGTTTGTTCAAGACAATAGCAACTAGATGGAATCTCAACAACGTGACGCAATCAACCCTCCTCAGGCTCCCCCCCAATGGGTTACCCAAGATATTCCCTAGATAGAAGCAAAGACTCCAAGAAAGCCTTTCACCAATGCTCGAGAGTACAAGAAATTGTTCGCTAGACGGACGAAACAAATTTCCAAGAATCAAGAGGTTCAAGAACTTCAAGAAGTAGTAGTGGACCGAAACTTTTGAAATTTTTTTTTCCTTTTTGTAGTCTTGGATACAAGATGTAATCCGTGATTGATTTTGGCAATAAACTTCGGACTTTCTTTCTTGTTTTTCGTTTCTTTTTTTTTTTTTGACTTATACGAACAACACAACACAAGCTTGGCCGATTGGACTATTTTCCGGATTTGGTTCAGCCAATTCACACGCACAAGGAATCTTCAAGAACTTCAAGATCCTTCAAGAACTTTCAAGGAAGTTATCAAGAACTTCAAGAATTTCAAGATTGTGGTCGAGAAACTCAAGATTCTTGTAGGTTCTCTCAAGATTCACAAATACCAACAAGTTTCACCACAATTCAGATTTGAAAAACCAAGTAAACAAGTTGGCTAACTCAAAACAATGATACCAGAAATTATGGACAGCAATAGACAAGCCAACGATGGAACACAAGACAGAATTTCAAGGCACTATGGACGGAACTAGAAGACGCACTTGGACAGATTTGTGGACACAATTATGGGGAGATTCAAGACAACGAACCAACACAAGAACGGACAGAATATTGACGACTCGCGACAGGGTACCAACACGGACAGAAATTCGGCGCAACAAGGGAATAAACTCGGACAGATTTGACACATAAGTAAAATCCAACTACGGCCCGATTGCAAAACACAATGATTGAACACAAAACGGACAGAAATTGACGACGCCAATGGCAAAACAACTTCGGACAGATTTGTGAACAACGAAGAAACAACTAGCGATGCAACAAACAAACTAGACAGCGGAAAAATAGGAACCCTAAAACGAACTAGACAAGAACAAGTACGAGGATATAACGACTTGATACCTCAACCAGCTCTGAAGCCAACTGATACGTTCCTCGGTCAACTCGTTCCGAGACACGTAGCACGATTGCCCAAGGACCTAGAGGGATACTCAACCGTTTGGATTACGGAACCTAGAACCAAGAGGGACGACTCAACTCGATTCAAGGCGGTAGAACGGCGACTCCAATTGAGGTGGTTACTCAAGTAGATAGGCCGGATGAACAACCAAGGACGTCACGCGTGATTGATCAAATAACCCTTGCCAAGCAAGTAGGAATGTACTCTCGAAATTGTAAGAGAACAAATTGAAATTTTATTATCAAAAGTGTCTAACCTTTGCTGGTACAAAAGGCGCCTTTTTATAGGCTAGAAACCTTTGTGGTCAAGGATTGGCGGCCCACCAACCTAAACTAGAAAAGGAGCTCGATCCACTCTTGAACATGAGTGGGCCGATTGTTTGACTCCAATAACCAATAAACTATTAATTAAAACACGACTAACAAACCAACTAACAACTAATGACTCGATAATGATCAAAACCAACTAACAACTCATACGACTAACAATGCTAACATTCCTAGTGCTCGGCCCAAGTAGCTAAGGCCGCGCTTGATGCTTCCTTGACTTGGATCAATGTGTAGATGCCTTGATTAGCAACTTCCAAGCCTTCAATGTTCCTATGGAAGCCTTGAGTCAAGGCCGCCATCCGTGCACACATCAGTCCCCTCCACTTGAGAAGGATTTGTCCTCAAATCTGGATGGAAATGAATGATACTAGCAAGAGTTGGAGTACGAAACCTCAAATCTAATGCCACCACATATTGGCCCTCTTAGATTGAATGATACTTGCATACGTCATGATTATTATAATGCGGTGCACATGTCTCTTGGTCAGTTTGAAAATGCTCACAGCCAGCCAAGAAAAACTCATGGCTTTACTCCAATGACTCCTCGAAGATAACGCATATAGCTTCGGTTACATCTTTTTGGATCCTCCAAAATGCAACTGATATAATGAAGAACACTTTGAACACGTTCAACTGCATTAGACTGATCATCACTTGGAACACTTGTTGCAAAAGGGTAAGAAGGCATAGGACAAGATTCAAGCGCAAGAACCCCCATTGAAACTCCATTACTCCTCCCAACAAGCAAAACAGACTCATGGGTGAAGTTAAATACCAATGGATCGTAAAGGGATACAACACTTAAGAGGCAAACTTCATGAAGATTCTGATATTCACCAATGGAGTTAGGGATGGAGCATGCCATGATCAACTCATTCTCTCCTTGCTTAACCTGCGACAAAGCAACTACTCCCGAAGGCAATGCCCTATCGAGTTCATCAACATTCAAGAGTACATGTTTGCAAATCATGAGTAATACAGGCTGATCAGAATTCACACATTTCCTAACTTCCTTAGCCTTGATTATCATGTTTTGCTTCCTAGTGCTTGATTTAATCAGTGTATGACCCTTGGCCGAATGCTCATTTGTGGAAGTGGAGCAATTTCCAGATTCGGCCGTCTTTTGTTTCCTCTTTTGTCGGTCTAAGTCACATTCTCGTTCCATTGTGCAAGAGAGTGTACTTATTAGATCTACCATCAAAAGTGACATGCTTATCAAATTGCCAGGGTCTTCCTAAAATTACATGGGTAGCATGCATGGGGACAACATCACAAACAACTTCGTCAATGTGGTTGCCAATGGAGAAAGGAAGACGTACCTGTTTGTAGACACGTACTTCACCATCTTCGCTTAGCCATTGTAGTCGGTACGGGTGTGGATGTCTAGTCGTTGGAAGTCCCAAGCTCTCTACCATGGGCAAACTTGCTACATTGGTGCAACTACTACCATCAATGATGAGACTGCACACTTTGTCACTTCCAACTCCCGAAAGAACAATTCGGTTGGAAACCTTTTGTACGGTTGGAAGGTAGGCTATTAAAGACCCACCCACGTTAGCCTTAACTTGCAAGCACAAGGTCAAGCTCGGATTTTCTGTTCAAACACACCCAAGGAAGGCAGTTTCGGATGTTTGTT
The DNA here is from genome assembly GCF_036785885.1 of Coffea arabica. Taxonomy (NCBI): domain Eukaryota; kingdom Viridiplantae; phylum Streptophyta; class Magnoliopsida; order Gentianales; family Rubiaceae; genus Coffea; species Coffea arabica. The sequence goes on from NC_092313.1 coordinate 43,968,803, forward strand.
CAAGACAATAGCAACTAGATGGAATCTCAACAACGTGACGCAATCAACCCTCCTCAGGCTCCCCCCCAATGGGTTACCCAAGATATTCCCTAGATAGAAGCAAAGACTCCAAGAAAGCCTTTCACCAATGCTCGAGAGTACAAGAAATTGTTCGCTAGACGGACGAAACAAATTTCCAAGAATCAAGAGGTTCAAGAACTTCAAGAAGTAGTAGTGGACCGAAACTTTTGAAATTTTTTTTTCCTTTTTGTAGTCTTGGATACAAGATGTAATCCGTGATTGATTTTGGCAATAAACTTCGGACTTTCTTTCTTGTTTTTCGTTTCTTTTTTTTTTTTTGACTTATACGAACAACACAACACAAGCTTGGCCGATTGGACTATTTTCCGGATTTGGTTCAGCCAATTCACACGCACAAGGAATCTTCAAGAACTTCAAGATCCTTCAAGAACTTTCAAGGAAGTTATCAAGAACTTCAAGAATTTCAAGATTGTGGTCGAGAAACTCAAGATTCTTGTAGGTTCTCTCAAGATTCACAAATACCAACAAGTTTCACCACAATTCAGATTTGAAAAACCAAGTAAACAAGTTGGCTAACTCAAAACAATGATACCAGAAATTATGGACAGCAATAGACAAGCCAACGATGGAACACAAGACAGAATTTCAAGGCACTATGGACGGAACTAGAAGACGCACTTGGACAGATTTGTGGACACAATTATGGGGAGATTCAAGACAACGAACCAACACAAGAACGGACAGAATATTGACGACTCGCGACAGGGTACCAACACGGACAGAAATTCGGCGCAACAAGGGAATAAACTCGGACAGATTTGACACATAAGTAAAATCCAACTACGGCCCGATTGCAAAACACAATGATTGAACACAAAACGGACAGAAATTGACGACGCCAATGGCAAAACAACTTCGGACAGATTTGTGAACAACGAAGAAACAACTAGCGATGCAACAAACAAACTAGACAGCGGAAAAATAGGAACCCTAAAACGAACTAGACAAGAACAAGTACGAGGATATAACGACTTGATACCTCAACCAGCTCTGAAGCCAACTGATACGTTCCTCGGTCAACTCGTTCCGAGACACGTAGCACGATTGCCCAAGGACCTAGAGGGATACTCAACCGTTTGGATTACGGAACCTAGAACCAAGAGGGACGACTCAACTCGATTCAAGGCGGTAGAACGGCGACTCCAATTGAGGTGGTTACTCAAGTAGATAGGCCGGATGAACAACCAAGGACGTCACGCGTGATTGATCAAATAACCCTTGCCAAGCAAGTAGGAATGTACTCTCGAAATTGTAAGAGAACAAATTGAAATTTTATTATCAAAAGTGTCTAACCTTTGCTGGTACAAAAGGCGCCTTTTTATAGGCTAGAAACCTTTGTGGTCAAGGATTGGCGGCCCACCAACCTAAACTAGAAAAGGAGCTCGATCCACTCTTGAACATGAGTGGGCCGATTGTTTGACTCCAATAACCAATAAACTATTAATTAAAACACGACTAACAAACCAACTAACAACTAATGACTCGATAATGATCAAAACCAACTAACAACTCATACGACTAACAATGCTAACATTCCTAGTGCTCGGCCCAAGTAGCTAAGGCCGCGCTTGATGCTTCCTTGACTTGGATCAATGTGTAGATGCCTTGATTAGCAACTTCCAAGCCTTCAATGTTCCTATGGAAGCCTTGAGTCAAGGCCGCCATCCGTGCACACATCAGTCCCCTCCACTTGAGAAGGATTTGTCCTCAAATCTGGATGGAAATGAATGATACTAGCAAGAGTTGGAGTACGAAACCTCAAATCTAATGCCACCACATATTGGCCCTCTTAGATTGAATGATACTTGCATACGTCATGATTATTATAATGCGGTGCACATGTCTCTTGGTCAGTTTGAAAATGCTCACAGCCAGCCAAGAAAAACTCATGGCTTTACTCCAATGACTCCTCGAAGATAACGCATATAGCTTCGGTTACATCTTTTTGGATCCTCCAAAATGCAACTGATATAATGAAGAACACTTTGAACACGTTCAACTGCATTAGACTGATCATCACTTGGAACACTTGTTGCAAAAGGGTAAGAAGGCATAGGACAAGATTCAAGCGCAAGAACCCCCATTGAAACTCCATTACTCCTCCCAACAAGCAAAACAGACTCATGGGTGAAGTTAAATACCAATGGATCGTAAAGGGATACAACACTTAAGAGGCAAACTTCATGAAGATTCTGATATTCACCAATGGAGTTAGGGATGGAGCATGCCATGATCAACTCATTCTCTCCTTGCTTAACCTGCGACAAAGCAACTACTCCCGAAGGCAATGCCCTATCGAGTTCATCAACATTCAAGAGTACATGTTTGCAAATCATGAGTAATACAGGCTGATCAGAATTCACACATTTCCTAACTTCCTTAGCCTTGATTATCATGTTTTGCTTCCTAGTGCTTGATTTAATCAGTGTATGACCCTTGGCCGAATGCTCATTTGTGGAAGTGGAGCAATTTCCAGATTCGGCCGTCTTTTGTTTCCTCTTTTGTCGGTCTAAGTCACATTCTCGTTCCATTGTGCAAGAGAGTGTACTTATTAGATCTACCATCAAAAGTGACATGCTTATCAAATTGCCAGGGTCTTCCTAAAATTACATGGGTAGCATGCATGGGGACAACATCACAAACAACTTCGTCAATGTGGTTGCCAATGGAGAAAGGAAGACGTACCTGTTTGTAGACACGTACTTCACCATCTTCGCTTAGCCATTGTAGTCGGTACGGGTGTGGATGTCTAGTCGTTGGAAGTCCCAAGCTCTCTACCATGGGCAAACTTGCTACATTGGTGCAACTACTACCATCAATGATGAGACTGCACACTTTGTCACTTCCAACTCCCGAAAGAACAATTCGGTTGGAAACCTTTTGTACGGTTGGAAGGTAGGCTATTAAAGACCCACCCACGTTAGCCTTAACTTGCAAGCACAAGGTCAAGCTCGGATTTTCTGTTCAAACACACCCAAGGAAGGCAGTTTCGGATGTTTGTTCAAGACAATAGCAACTAGATGGAATCTCAACAACGTGACGCAATCAACCCTCCTCAGGCTCCCCCCCAATGGGTTACCCAAGATATTCCCTAGATAGAAGCAAAGACTCCAAGAAAGCCTTTCACCAATGCTCGAGAGTACAAGAAATTGTTCGCTAGACGGACGAAACAAATTTCCAAGAATCAAGAGGTTCAAGAACTTCAAGAAGTAGTAGTGGACCGAAACTTTTGAAATTTTTTTTTCCTTTTTGTAGTCTTGGATACAAGATGTAATCCGTGATTGATTTTGGCAATAAACTTCGGACTTTCTTTCTTGTTTTTCGTTTCTTTTTTTTTTTTTGACTTATACGAACAACACAACACAAGCTTGGCCGATTGGACTATTTTCCGGATTTGGTTCAGCCAATTCACACGCACAAGGAATCTTCAAGAACTTCAAGATCCTTCAAGAACTTTCAAGGAAGTTATCAAGAACTTCAAGAATTTCAAGATTGTGGTCGAGAAACTCAAGATGGGATACTCAACCGTTTGGATTACGGAACCTAGAACCAAGAGGGACGACTCAACTCGATTCAAGGCGGTAGAACGGCGACTCCAATTGAGGTGGTTACTCAAGTAGATAGGCCGGATGAACAACCAAGGACGTCACGCGTGATTGATCAAATAACCCTTGCCAAGCAAGTAGGAATGTACTCTCGAAATTGTAAGAGAACAAATTGAAATTTTATTATCAAAAGTGTCTAACCTTTGCTGGTACAAAAGGCGCCTTTTTATAGGCTAGAAACCTTTGTGGTCAAGGATTGGCGGCCCACCAACCTAAACTAGAAAAGGAGCTCGATCAACTCTTGAACATGAGTGGGCCGATTGTTTGACTCCAATAACCAATAAACTATTAATTAAAACACGACTAACAAACCAAATGCTAACATTCCTAGTGCTCGGCCCAAGTAGCTAAGGCCGCGCTTGATGCTTCCTTGACTTGGATCAATGTGTAGATGCCTTGATTAGCAACTTCCAAGCCTTCAATGTTCCTATGGAAGCCTTGAGTCAAGGCCGCCATCCGTGCACACATCAGTCCCCTCCACTTGAGAAGGATTTGTCCTCAAATCTGGATGGAAATGAATGATACTAGCAAGAGTTGGAGTACGAAACCTCAAATCTAATGCCACCACATATTGGCCCTCTTAGATTGAATGATACTTGCATACGTCATGATTATTATAATGCGGTGCACATGTCTCTTGGTCAGTTTGAAAATGCTCACAGCCAGCCAAGAAAAACTCATGGCTTTACTCCAATGACTCCTCGAAGATAACGCATATAGCTTCGGTTACATCTTTTTGGATCCTCCAAAATGCAACTGATATAATGAAGAACACTTTGAACACGTTCAACTGCATTAGACTGATCATCACTTGGAACACTTGTTGCAAAAGGGTAAGAAGGCATAGGACAAGATTCAAGCGCAAGAACCCCCATTGAAACTCCATTACTCCTCCCAACAAGCAAAACAGACTCATGGGTGAAGTTAAATACCAATGGATCGTAAAGGGATACAACACTTAAGAGGCAAACTTCATGAAGATTCTGATATTCACCAATGGAGTTAGGGATGGAGCATGCCATGATCAACTCATTCTCTCCTTGCTTAACCTGCGACAAAGCAACTACTCCCGAAGGCAATGCCCTATCGAGTTCATCAACATTCAAGAGTACATGTTTGCAAATCATGAGTAATACAGGCTGATCAGAATTCACACATTTCCTAACTTCCTTAGCCTTGATTATCATGTTTTGCTTCCTAGTGCTTGATTTAATCAGTGTATGACCCTTGGCCGAATGCTCATTTGTGGAAGTGGAGCAATTTCCAGATTCGGCCGTCTTTTGTTTCCTCTTTTGTCGGTCTAAGTCACATTCTCGTTCCATTGTGCAAGAGAGTGTACTTATTAGATCTACCATCAAAAGTGACATGCTTATCAAATTGCCAGGGTCTTCCTAAAATTACATGGGTAGCATGCATGGGGACAACATCACAAACAACTTCGTCAATGTGGTTGCCAATGGAGAAAGGAAGACGTACCTGTTTGTAGACACGTACTTCACCATCTTCGCTTAGCCATTGTAGTCGGTACGGGTGTGGATGTCTAGTCGTTGGAAGTCCCAAGCTCTCTACCATGGGCAAACTTGCTACATTGGTGCAACTACTACCATCAATGATGAGACTGCACACTTTGTCACTTCCAACTCCCGAAAGAACAATTCGGTTGGAAACCTTTTGTACGGTTGGAAGGTAGGCTATTAAAGACCCACCCACGTTAGCCTTAACTTGCAAGCACAAGGTCAAGCTCGGATTTTCTGTTCAAACACACCCAAGGAAGGCAGTTTCGGATGTTTGTTCAAGACAATAGCAACTAGATGGAATCTCAACAACGTGACGCAATCAACCCTCCTCAGGCTCCCCCCCAATGGGTTACCCAAGATATTCCCTAGATAGAAGCAAAGACTCCAAGAAAGCCTTTCACCAATGCTCGAGAGTACAAGAAATTGTTCGCTAGACGGACGAAACAAATTTCCAAGAATCAAGAGGTTCAAGAACTTCAAGAAGTAGTAGTGGACCGAAACTTTTGAAATTTTTTTTTCCTTTTTGTAGTCTTGGATACAAGATGTAATCCGTGATTGATTTTGGCAATAAACTTCGGACTTTCTTTCTTGTTTTTCGTTTCTTTTTTTTTTTTTGACTTATACGAACAACACAACACAAGCTTGGCCGATTGGACTATTTTCCGGATTTGGTTCAGCCAATTCACACGCACAAGGAATCTTCAAGAACTTCAAGATCCTTCAAGAACTTTCAAGGAAGTTATCAAGAACTTCAAGAATTTCAAGATTGTGGTCGAGAAACTCAAGATTCTTGTAGGTTCTCTCAAGATTCACAAATACCAACAAGTTTCACCACAATTCAGATTTGAAAAACCAAGTAAACAAGTTGGCTAACTCAAAACAATGATACCAGAAATTATGGACAGCAATAGACAAGCCAACGATGGAACACAAGACAGAATTTCAAGGCACTATGGACGGAACTAGAAGACGCACTTGGACAGATTTGTGGACACAATTATGGGGAGATTCAAGACAACGAACCAACACAAGAACGGACAGAATATTGACGACTCGCGACAGGGTACCAACACGGACAGAAATTCGGCGCAACAAGGGAATAAACTCGGACAGATTTGACACATAAGTAAAATCCAACTACGGCCCGATTGCAAAACACAATGATTGAACACAAAACGGACAGAAATTGACGACGCCAATGGCAAAACAACTTCGGACAGATTTGTGAACAACGAAGAAACAACTAGCGATGCAACAAACAAACTAGACAGCGGAAAAATAGGAACCCTAAAACGAACTAGACAAGAACAAGTACGAGGATATAACGACTTGATACCTCAACCAGCTCTGAAGCCAACTGATACGTTCCTCGGTCAACTCGTTCCGAGACACGTAGCACGATTGCCCAAGGACCTAGAGGGATACTCAACCGTTTGGATTACGGAACCTAGAACCAAGAGGGACGACTCAACTCGATTCAAGGCGGTAGAACGGCGACTCCAATTGAGGTGGTTACTCAAGTAGATAGGCCGGATGAACAACCAAGGACGTCACGCGTGATTGATCAAATAACCCTTGCCAAGCAAGTAGGAATGTACTCTCGAAATTGTAAGAGAACAAATTGAAATTTTATTATCAAAAGTGTCTAACCTTTGCTGGTACAAAAGGCGCCTTTTTATAGGCTAGAAACCTTTGTGGTCAAGGATTGGCGGCCCACCAACCTAAACTAGAAAAGGAGCTCGATCAACTCTTGAACATGAGTGGGCCGATTGTTTGACTCCAATAACCAATAAACTATTAATTAAAACACGACTAACAAACCAACTAACAACTAATGACTCGATAATGATCAAAACCAACTAACAACTCATACGACTAACAATGCTAACATTCCTAGTGCTCGGCCCAAGTAGCTAAGGCCGCGCTTGATGCTTCCTTGACTTGGATCAATGTGTAGATGCCTTGATTAGCAACTTCCAAGCCTTCAATGTTCCTATGGAAGCCTTGAGTCAAGGCCGCCATCCGTGCACACATCAGTCCCCTCCACTTGAGAAGGATTTGTCCTCAAATCTGGATGGAAATGAATGATACTAGCAAGAGTTGGAGTACGAAACCTCAAATCTAATGCCACCACATATTGGCCCTCTTAGATTGAATGATACTTGCATACGTCATGATTATTATAATGCGGTGCACATGTCTCTTGGTCAGTTTGAAAATGCTCACAGCCAGCCAAGAAAAACTCATGGCTTTACTCCAATGACTCCTCGAAGATAACGCATATAGCTTCGGTTACATCTTTTTGGATCCTCCAAAATGCAACTGATATAATGAAGAACACTTTGAACACGTTCAACTGCATTAGACTGATCATCACTTGGAACACTTGTTGCAAAAGGGTAAGAAGGCATAGGACAAGATTCAAGCGCAAGAACCCCCATTGAAACTCCATTACTCCTCCCAACAAGCAAAACAGACTCATGGGTGAAGTTAAATACCAATGGATCGTAAAGGGATACAACACTTAAGAGGCAAACTTCATGAAGATTCTGATATTCACCAATGGAGTTAGGGATGGAGCATGCCATGATCAACTCATTCTCTCCTTGCTTAACCTGCGACAAAGCAACTACTCCCGAAGGCAATGCCCTATCGAGTTCATCAACATTCAAGAGTACATGTTTGCAAATCATGAGTAATACAGGCTGATCAGAATTCACACATTTCCTAACTTCCTTAGCCTTGATTATCATGTTTTGCTTCCTAGTGCTTGATTTAATCAGTGTATGACCCTTGGCCGAATGCTCATTTGTGGAAGTGGAGCAATTTCCAGATTCGGCCGTCTTTTGTTTCCTCTTTTGTCGGTCTAAGTCACATTCTCGTTCCATTGTGCAAGAGAGTGTACTTATTAGATCTACCATCAAAAGTGACATGCTTATCAAATTGCCAGGGTCTTCCTAAAATTACATGGGTAGCATGCATGGGGACAACATCACAAACAACTTCGTCAATGTGGTTGCCAATGGAGAAAGGAAGACGTACCTGTTTGTAGACACGTACTTCACCATCTTCGCTTAGCCATTGTAGTCGGTACGGGTGTGGATGTCTAGTCGTTGGAAGTCCCAAGCTCTCTACCATGGGCAAACTTGCTACATTGGTGCAACTACTACCATCAATGATGAGACTGCACACTTTGTCACTTCCAACTCCCGAAAGAACAATTCGGTTGGAAACCTTTTGTACGGTTGGAAGGTAGGCTATTAAAGACCCACCCACGTTAGCCTTAACTTGCAAGCACAAGGTCAAGCTCGGATTTTCTGTTCAAACACACCCAAGGAAGGCAGTTTCGGATGTTTGTTCAAGACAATAGCAACTAGATGGAATCTCAACAACGTGACGCAATCAACCCTCCTCAGGCTCCCCCCCAATGGGTTACCCAAGATATTCCCTAGATAGAAGCAAAGACTCCAAGAAAGCCTTTCACCAATGCTCGAGAGTACAAGAAATTGTTCGCTAGACGGACGAAACAAATTTCCAAGAATCAAGAGGTTCAAGAACTTCAAGAAGTAGTAGTGGACCGAAACTTTTGAAATTTTTTTTTCCTTTTTGTAGTCTTGGATACAAGATGTAATCCGTGATTGATTTTGGCAATAAACTTCGGACTTTCTTTCTTGTTTTTCGTTTCTTTTTTTTTTTTTGACTTATACGAACAACACAACACAAGCTTGGCCGATTGGACTATTTTCCGGATTTGGTTCAGCCAATTCACACGCACAAGGAATCTTCAAGAACTTCAAGATCCTTCAAGAACTTTCAAGGAAGTTATCAAGAACTTCAAGAATTTCAAGATTGTGGTCGAGAAACTCAAGATTCTTGTAGGTTCTCTCAAGATTCACAAATACCAACAAGTTTCACCACAATTCAGATTTGAAAAACCAAGTAAACAAGTTGGCTAACTCAAAACAATGATACCAGAAATTATGGACAGCAATAGACAAGCCAACGATGGAACACAAGACAGAATTTCAAGGCACTATGGACGGAACTAGAAGACGCACTTGGACAGATTTGTGGACACAATTATGGGGAGATTCAAGACAACGAACCAACACAAGAACGGACAGAATATTGACGACTCGCGACAGGGTACCAACACGGACAGAAATTCGGCGCAACAAGGGAATAAACTCGGACAGATTTGACACATAAGTAAAATCCAACTACGGCCCGATTGCAAAACACAATGATTGAACACAAAACGGACAGAAATTGACGACGCCAATGGCAAAACAACTTCGGACAGATTTGTGAACAACGAAGAAACAACTAGCGATGCAACAAACAAACTAGACAGCGGAAAAATAGGAACCCTAAAACGAACTAGACAAGAACAAGTACGAGGATATAACGACTTGATACCTCAACCAGCTCTGAAGCCAACTGATACGTTCCTCGGTCAACTCGTTCCGAGACACGTAGCACGATTGCCCAAGGACCTAGAGGGATACTCAACCGTTTGGATTACGGAACCTAGAACCAAGAGGGACGACTCAACTCGATTCAAGGCGGTAGAACGGCGACTCCAATTGAGGTGGTTACTCAAGTAGATAGGCCGGATGAACAACCAAGGACGTCACGCGTGATTGATCAAATAACCCTTGCCAAGCAAGTAGGAATGTACTCTCGAAATTGTAAGAGAACAAATTGAAATTTTATTATCAAAAGTGTCTAACCTTTGCTGGTACAAAAGGCGCCTTTTTATAGGCTAGAAACCTTTGTGGTCAAGGATTGGCGGCCCACCAACCTAAACTAGAAAAGGAGCTCGATCCACTCTTGAACATGAGTGGGCCGATTGTTTGACTCCAATAACCAATAAACTATTAATTAAAACACGACTAACAAACCAACTAACAACTAATGACTCGATAATGATCAAAACCAACTAACAACTCATACGACTAACAATGCTAACATTCCTAGTGCTCGGCCCAAGTAGCTAAGGCCGCGCTTGATGCTTCCTTGACTTGGATCAATGTGTAGATGCCTTGATTAGCAACTTCCAAGCCTTCAATGTTCCTATGGAAGCCTTGAGTCAAGGCCGCCATCCGTGCACACATCAGTCCCCTCCACTTGAGAAGGATTTGTCCTCAAATCTGGATGGAAATGAATGATACTAGCAAGAGTTGGAGTACGAAACCTCAAATCTAATGCCACCACATATTGGCCCTCTTAGATTGAATGATACTTGCATACGTCATGATTATTATAATGCGGTGCACATGTCTCTTGGTCAGTTTGAAAATGCTCACAGCCAGCCAAGAAAAACTCATGGCTTTACTCCAATGACTCCTCGAAGATAACGCATATAGCTTCGGTTACATCTTTTTGGATCCTCCAAAATGCAACTGATATAATGAAGAACACTTTGAACACGTTCAACTGCATTAGACTGATCATCACTTGGAACACTTGTTGCAAAAGGGTAAGAAGGCATAGGACAAGATTCAAGCGCAAGAACCCCCATTGAAACTCCATTACTCCTCCCAACAAGCAAAACAGACTCATGGGTGAAGTTAAATACCAATGGATCGTAAAGGGATACAACACTTAAGAGGCAAACTTCATGAAGATTCTGATATTCACCAATGGAGTTAGGGATGGAGCATGCCATGATCAACTCATTCTCTCCTTGCTTAACCTGCGACAAAGCAACTACTCCCGAAGGCAATGCCCTATCGAGTTCATCAACATTCAAGAGTACATGTTTGCAAATCATGAGTAATACAGGCTGATCAGAATTCACACATTTCCTAACTTCCTTAGCCTTGATTATCATGTTTTGCTTCCTAGTGCTTGATTTAATCAGTGTATGACCCTTGGCCGAATGCTCATTTGTGGAAGTGGAGCAATTTCCAGATTCGGCCGTCTTTTGTTTCCTCTTTTGTCGGTCTAAGTCACATTCTCGTTCCATTGTGCAAGAGAGTGTACTTATTAGATCTACCATCAAAAGTGACATGCTTATCAAATTGCCAGGGTCTTCCTAAAATTACATGGGTAGCATGCATGGGGACAACATCACAAACAACTTCGTCAATGTGGTTGCCAATGGAGAAAGGAAGACGTACCTGTTTGTAGACACGTACTTCACCATCTTCGCTTAGCCATTGTAGTCGGTACGGGTGTGGATGTCTAGTCGTTGGAAGTCCCAAGCTCTCTACCATGGGCAAACTTGCTACATTGGTGCAACTACTACCATCAATGATGAGACTGCACACTTTGTCACTTCCAACTCCCGAAAGAACAATTCGGTTGGAAACCTTTTGTACGGTTGGAAGGTAGGCTATTAAAGACCCACCCACGTTAGCCTTAACTTGCAAGCACAAGGTCAAGCTCGGATTTTCTGTTCAAACACACCCAAGGAAGGCAGTTTCGGATGTTTGTTCAAGACAATAGCAACTAGATGGAATCTCAACAACGTGACGCAATCAACCCTCCTCAGGCTCCCCCCCAATGGGTTACCCAAGATATTCCCTAGATAGAAGCAAAGACTCCAAGAAAGCCTTTCACCAATGCTCGAGAGTACAAGAAATTGTTCGCTAGACGGACGAAACAAATTTCCAAGAATCAAGAGGTTCAAGAACTTCAAGAAGTAGTAGTGGACCGAAACTTTTGAAATTTTTTTTTCCTTTTTGTAGTCTTGGATACAAGATGTAATCCGTGATTGATTTTGGCAATAAACTTCGGACTTTCTTTCTTGTTTTTCGTTTCTTTTTTTTTTTTTGACTTATACGAACAACACAACACAAGCTTGGCCGATTGGACTATTTTCCGGATTTGGTTCAGCCAATTCACACGCACAAGGAATCTTCAAGAACTTCAAGATCCTTCAAGAACTTTCAAGGAAGTTATCAAGAACTTCAAGAATTTCAAGATTGTGGTCGAGAAACTCAAGATTCTTGTAGGTTCTCTCAAGATTCACAAATACCAACAAGTTTCACCACAATTCAGATTTGAAAAACCAAGTAAACAAGTTGGCTAACTCAAAACAATGATACCAGAAATTATGGACAGCAATAGACAAGCCAACGATGGAACACAAGACAGAATTTCAAGGCACTATGGACGGAACTAGAAGACGCACTTGGACAGATTTGTGGACACAATTATGGGGAGATTCAAGACAACGAACCAACACAAGAACGGACAGAATATTGACGACTCGCGACAGGGTACCAACACGGACAGAAATTCGGCGCAACAAGGGAATAAACTCGGACAGATTTGACACATAAGTAAAATCCAACTACGGCCCGATTGCAAAACACAATGATTGAACACAAAACGGACAGAAATTGACGACGCCAATGGCAAAACAACTTCGGACAGATTTGTGAACAACGAAGAAACAACTAGCGATGCAACAAACAAACTAGACAGCGGAAAAATAGGAACCCTAAAACGAACTAGACAAGAACAAGTACGAGGATATAACGACTTGATACCTCAACCAGCTCTGAAGCCAACTGATACGTTCCTCGGTCAACTCGTTCCGAGACACGTAGCACGATTGCCCAAGGACCTAGAGGGATACTCAACCGTTTGGATTACGGAACCTAGAACCAAGAGGGACGACTCAACTCGATTCAAGGCGGTAGAACGGCGACTCCAATTGAGGTGGTTACTCAAGTAGATAGGCCGGATGAACAACCAAGGACGTCACGCGTGATTGATCAAATAACCCTTGCCAAGCAAGTAGGAATGTACTCTCGAAATTGTAAGAGAACAAATTGAAATTTTATTATCAAAAGTGTCTAACCTTTGCTGGTACAAAAGGCGCCTTTTTATAGGCTAGAAACCTTTGTGGTCAAGGATTGGCGGCCCACCAACCTAAACTAGAAAAGGAGCTCGATCAACTCTTGAACATGAGTGGGCCGATTGTTTGACTCCAATAACCAATAAACTATTAATTAAAACACGACTAACAAACCAACTAACAACTAATGACTCGATAATGATCAAAACCAACTAACAACTCATACGACTAACAATGCTAACATTCCTAGTGCTCGGCCCAAGTAGCTAAGGCCGCGCTTGATGCTTCCTTGACTTGGATCAATGTGTAGATGCCTTGATTAGCAACTTCCAAGCCTTCAATGTTCCTATGGAAGCCTTGAGTCAAGGCCGCCATCCGTGCACACATCAGTCCCCTCCACTTGAGAAGGATTTGTCCTCAAATCTGGATGGAAATGAATGATACTAGCAAGAGTTGGAGTACGAAACCTCAAATCTAATGCCACCACATATTGGCCCTCTTAGATTGAATGATACTTGCATACGTCATGATTATTATAATGCGGTGCACATGTCTCTTGGTCAGTTTGAAAATGCTCACAGCCAGCCAAGAAAAACTCATGGCTTTACTCCAATGACTCCTCGAAGATAACGCATATAGCTTCGGTTACATCTTTTTGGATCCTCCAAAATGCAACTGATATAATGAAGAACACTTTGAACACGTTCAACTGCATTAGACTGATCATCACTTGGAACACTTGTTGCAAAAGGGTAAGAAGGCATAGGACAAGATTCAAGCGCAAGAACCCCCATTGAAACTCCATTACTCCTCCCAACAAGCAAAACAGACTCATGGGTGAAGTTAAATACCAATGGATCGTAAAGGGATACAACACTTAAGAGGCAAACTTCATGAAGATTCTGATATTCACCAATGGAGTTAGGGATGGAGCATGCCATGATCAACTCATTCTCTCCTTGCTTAACCTGCGACAAAGCAACTACTCCCGAAGGCAATGCCCTATCGAGTTCATCAACATTCAAGAGTACATGTTTGCAAATCATGAGTAATACAGGCTGATCAGAATTCACACATTTCCTAACTTCCTTAGCCTTGATTATCATGTTTTGCTTCCTAGTGCTTGATTTAATCAGTGTATGACCCTTGGCCGAATGCTCATTTGTGGAAGTGGAGCAATTTCCAGATTCGGCCGTCTTTTGTTTCCTCTTTTGTCGGTCTAAGTCACATTCTCGTTCCATTGTGCAAGAGAGTGTACTTATTAGATCTACCATCAAAAGTGACATGCTTATCAAATTGCCAGGGTCTTCCTAAAATTACATGGGTAGCATGCATGGGGACAACATCACAAACAACTTCGTCAATGTGGTTGCCAATGGAGAAAGGAAGACGTACCTGTTTGTAGACACGTACTTCACCATCTTCGCTTAGCCATTGTAGTCGGTACGGGTGTGGATGTCTAGTCGTTGGAAGTCCCAAGCTCTCTACCATGGGCAAACTTGCTACATTGGTGCAACTACTACCATCAATGATGAGACTGCACACTTTGTCACTTCCAACTCCCGAAAGAACAATTCGGTTGGAAACCTTTTGTACGGTTGGAAGGTAGGCTATTAAAGACCCACCCACGTTAGCCTTAACTTGCAAGCACAAGGTCAAGCTCGGATTTTCTGTTCAAACACACCCAAGGAAGGCAGTTTCGGATGTTTGTTCAAGACAATAGCAACTAGATGGAATCTCAACAACGTGACGCAATCAACCCTCCTCAGGCTCCCCCCCAATGGGTTACCCAAGATATTCCCTAGATAGAAGCAAAGACTCCAAGAAAGCCTTTCACCAATGCTCGAGAGTACAAGAAATTGTTCGCTAGACGGACGAAACAAATTTCCAAGAATCAAGAGGTTCAAGAACTTCAAGAAGTAGTAGTGGACCGAAACTTTTGAAATTTTTTTTTCCTTTTTGTAGTCTTGGATACAAGATGTAATCCGTGATTGATTTTGGCAATAAACTTCGGACTTTCTTTCTTGTTTTTCGTTTCTTTTTTTTTTTTTGACTTATACGAACAACACAACACAAGCTTGGCCGATTGGACTATTTTCCGGATTTGGTTCAGCCAATTCACACGCACAAGGAATCTTCAAGAACTTCAAGATCCTTCAAGAACTTTCAAGGAAGTTATCAAGAACTTCAAGAATTTCAAGATTGTGGTCGAGAAACTCAAGATTCTTGTAGGTTCTCTCAAGATTCACAAATACCAACAAGTTTCACCACAATTCAGATTTGAAAAACCAAGTAAACAAGTTGGCTAACTCAAAACAATGATACCAGAAATTATGGACAGCAATAGACAAGCCAACGATGGAACACAAGACAGAATTTCAAGGCACTATGGACGGAACTAGAAGACGCACTTGGACAGATTTGTGGACACAATTATGGGGAGATTCAAGACAACGAACCAACACAAGAACGGACAGAATATTGACGACTCGCGACAGGGTACCAACACGGACAGAAATTCGGCGCAACAAGGGAATAAACTCGGACAGATTTGACACATAAGTAAAATCCAACTACGGCCCGATTGCAAAACACAATGATTGAACACAAAACGGACAGAAATTGACGACGCCAATGGCAAAACAACTTCGGACAGATTTGTGAACAACGAAGAAACAACTAGCGATGCAACAAACAAACTAGACAGCGGAAAAATAGGAACCCTAAAACGAACTAGACAAGAACAAGTACGAGGATATAACGACTTGATACCTCAACCAGCTCTGAAGCCAACTGATACGTTCCTCGGTCAACTCGTTCCGAGACACGTAGCACGATTGCCCAAGGACCTAGAGGGATACTCAACCGTTTGGATTACGGAACCTAGAACCAAGAGGGACGACTCAACTCGATTCAAGGCGGTAGAACGGCGACTCCAATTGAGGTGGTTACTCAAGTAGATAGGCCGGATGAACAACCAAGGACGTCACGCGTGATTGATCAAATAACCCTTGCCAAGCAAGTAGGAATGTACTCTCGAAATTGTAAGAGAACAAATTGAAATTTTATTATCAAAAGTGTCTAACCTTTGCTGGTACAAAAGGCGCCTTTTTATAGGCTAGAAACCTTTGTGGTCAAGGATTGGCGGCCCACCAACCTAAACTAGAAAAGGAGCTCGATCCACTCTTGAACATGAGTGGGCCGATTGTTTGACTCCAATAACCAATAAACTATTAATTAAAACACGACTAACAAACCAACTAACAACTAATGACTCGATAATGATCAAAACCAACTAACAACTCATACGACTAACAATGCTAACATTCCTAGTGCTCGGCCCAAGTAGCTAAGGCCGCGCTTGATGCTTCCTTGACTTGGATCAATGTGTAGATGCCTTGATTAGCAACTTCCAAGCCTTCAATGTTCCTATGGAAGCCTTGAGTCAAGGCCGCCATCCGTGCACACATCAGTCCCCTCCACTTGAGAAGGATTTGTCCTCAAATCTGGATGGAAATGAATGATACTAGCAAGAGTTGGAGTACGAAACCTCAAATCTAATGCCACCACATATTGGCCCTCTTAGATTGAATGATACTTGCATACGTCATGATTATTATAATGCGGTGCACATGTCTCTTGGTCAGTTTGAAAATGCTCACAGCCAGCCAAGAAAAACTCATGGCTTTACTCCAATGACTCCTCGAAGATAACGCATATAGCTTCGGTTACATCTTTTTGGATCCTCCAAAATGCAACTGATATAATGAAGAACACTTTGAACACGTTCAACTGCATTAGACTGATCATCACTTGGAACACTTGTTGCAAAAGGGTAAGAAGGCATAGGACAAGATTCAAGCGCAAGAACCCCCATTGAAACTCCATTACTCCTCCCAACAAGCAAAACAGACTCATGGGTGAAGTTAAATACCAATGGATCGTAAAGGGATACAACACTTAAGAGGCAAACTTCATGAAGATTCTGATATTCACCAATGGAGTTAGGGATGGAGCATGCCATGATCAACTCATTCTCTCCTTGCTTAACCTGCGACAAAGCAACTACTCCCGAAGGCAATGCCCTATCGAGTTCATCAACATTCAAGAGTACATGTTTGCAAATCATGAGTAATACAGGCTGATCAGAATTCACACATTTCCTAACTTCCTTAGCCTTGATTATCATGTTTTGCTTCCTAGTGCTTGATTTAATCAGTGTATGACCCTTGGCCGAATGCTCATTTGTGGAAGTGGAGCAATTTCCAGATTCGGCCGTCTTTTGTTTCCTCTTTTGTCGGTCTAAGTCACATTCTCGTTCCATTGTGCAAGAGAGTGTACTTATTAGATCTACCATCAAAAGTGACATGCTTATCAAATTGCCAGGGTCTTCCTAAAATTACATGGGTAGCATGCATGGGGACAACATCACAAACAACTTCGTCAATGTGGTTGCCAATGGAGAAAGGAAGACGTACCTGTTTGTAGACACGTACTTCACCATCTTCGCTTAGCCATTGTAGTCGGTACGGGTGTGGATGTCTAGTCGTTGGAAGTCCCAAGCTCTCTACCATGGGCAAACTTGCTACATTGGTGCAACTACTACCATCAATGATGAGACTGCACACTTTGTCACTTCCAACTCCCGAAAGAACAATTCGGTTGGAAACCTTTTGTACGGTTGGAAGGTAGGCTATTAAAGACCCACCCACGTTAGCCTTAACTTGCAAGCACAAGGTCAAGCTCGGATTTTCTGTTCAAACACACCCAAGGAAGGCAGTTTCGGATGTTTGTTCAAGACAATAGCAACTAGATGGAATCTCAACAACGTGACGCAATCAACCCTCCTCAGGCTCCCCCCCAATGGGTTACCCAAGATATTCCCTAGATAGAAGCAAAGACTCCAAGAAAGCCTTTCACCAATGCTCGAGAGTACAAGAAATTGTTCGCTAGACGGACGAAACAAATTTCCAAGAATCAAGAGGTTCAAGAACTTCAAGAAGTAGTAGTGGACCGAAACTTTTGAAATTTTTTTTTCCTTTTTGTAGTCTTGGATACAAGATGTAATCCGTGATTGATTTTGGCAATAAACTTCGGACTTTCTTTCTTGTTTTTCGTTTCTTTTTTTTTTTTTGACTTATACGAACAACACAACACAAGCTTGGCCGATTGGACTATTTTCCGGATTTGGTTCAGCCAATTCACACGCACAAGGAATCTTCAAGAACTTCAAGATCCTTCAAGAACTTTCAAGGAAGTTATCAAGAACTTCAAGAATTTCAAGATTGTGGTCGAGAAACTCAAGATTCTTGTAGGTTCTCTCAAGATTCACAAATACCAACAAGTTTCACCACAATTCAGATTTGAAAAACCAAGTAAACAAGTTGGCTAACTCAAAACAATGATACCAGAAATTATGGACAGCAATAGACAAGCCAACGATGGAACACAAGACAGAATTTCAAGGCACTATGGACGGAACTAGAAGACGCACTTGGACAGATTTGTGGACACAATTATGGGGAGATTCAAGACAACGAACCAACACAAGAACGGACAGAATATTGACGACTCGCGACAGGGTACCAACACGGACAGAAATTCGGCGCAACAAGGGAATAAACTCGGACAGATTTGACACATAAGTAAAATCCAACTACGGCCCGATTGCAAAACACAATGATTGAACACAAAACGGACAGAAATTGACGACGCCAATGGCAAAACAACTTCGGACAGATTTGTGAACAACGAAGAAACAACTAGCGATGCAACAAACAAACTAGACAGCGGAAAAATAGGAACCCTAAAACGAACTAGACAAGAACAAGTACGAGGATATAACGACTTGATACCTCAACCAGCTCTGAAGCCAACTGATACGTTCCTCGGTCAACTCGTTCCGAGACACGTAGCACGATTGCCCAAGGACCTAGAGGGATACTCAACCGTTTGGATTACGGAACCTAGAACCAAGAGGGACGACTCAACTCGATTCAAGGCGGTAGAACGGCGACTCCAATTGAGGTGGTTACTCAAGTAGATAGGCCGGATGAACAACCAAGGACGTCACGCGTGATTGATCAAATAACCCTTGCCAAGCAAGTAGGAATGTACTCTCGAAATTGTAAGAGAACAAATTGAAATTTTATTATCAAAAGTGTCTAACCTTTGCTGGTACAAAAGGCGCCTTTTTATAGGCTAGAAACCTTTGTGGTCAAGGATTGGCGGCCCACCAACCTAAACTAGAAAAGGAGCTCGATCAACTCTTGAACATGAGTGGGCCGATTGTTTGACTCCAATAACCAATAAACTATTAATTAAAACACGACTAACAAACCAACTAACAACTAATGACTCGATAATGATCAAAACCAACTAACAACTCATACGACTAACAATGCTAACATTCCTAGTGCTCGGCCCAAGTAGCTAAGGCCGCGCTTGATGCTTCCTTGACTTGGATCAATGTGTAGATGCCTTGATTAGCAACTTCCAAGCCTTCAATGTTCCTATGGAAGCCTTGAGTCAAGGCCGCCATCCGTGCACACATCAGTCCCCTCCACTTGAGAAGGATTTGTCCTCAAATCTGGATGGAAATGAATGATACTAGCAAGAGTTGGAGTACGAAACCTCAAATCTAATGCCACCACATATTGGCCCTCTTAGATTGAATGATACTTGCATACGTCATGATTATTATAATGCGGTGCACATGTCTCTTGGTCAGTTTGAAAATGCTCACAGCCAGCCAAGAAAAACTCATGGCTTTACTCCAATGACTCCTCGAAGATAACGCATATAGCTTCGGTTACATCTTTTTGGATCCTCCAAAATGCAACTGATATAATGAAGAACACTTTGAACACGTTCAACTGCATTAGACTGATCATCACTTGGAACACTTGTTGCAAAAGGGTAAGAAGGCATAGGACAAGATTCAAGCGCAAGAACCCCCATTGAAACTCCATTACTCCTCCCAACAAGCAAAACAGACTCATGGGTGAAGTTAAATACCAATGGATCGTAAAGGGATACAACACTTAAGAGGCAAACTTCATGAAGATTCTGATATTCACCAATGGAGTTAGGGATGGAGCATGCCATGATCAACTCATTCTCTCCTTGCTTAACCTGCGACAAAGCAACTACTCCCGAAGGCAATGCCCTATCGAGTTCATCAACATTCAAGAGTACATGTTTGCAAATCATGAGTAATACAGGCTGATCAGAATTCACACATTTCCTAACTTCCTTAGCCTTGATTATCATGTTTTGCTTCCTAGTGCTTGATTTAATCAGTGTATGACCCTTGGCCGAATGCTCATTTGTGGAAGTGGAGCAATTTCCAGATTCGGCCGTCTTTTGTTTCCTCTTTTGTCGGTCTAAGTCACATTCTCGTTCCATTGTGCAAGAGAGTGTACTTATTAGATCTACCATCAAAAGTGACATGCTTATCAAATTGCCAGGGTCTTCCTAAAATTACATGGGTAGCATGCATGGGGACAACATCACAAACAACTTCGTCAATGTGGTTGCCAATGGAGAAAGGAAGACGTACCTGTTTGTAGACACGTACTTCACCATCTTCGCTTAGCCATTGTAGTCGGTACGGGTGTGGATGTCTAGTCGTTGGAAGTCCCAAGCTCTCTACCATGGGCAAACTTGCTACATTGGTGCAACTACTACCATCAATGATGAGACTGCACACTTTGTCACTTCCAACTCCCGAAAGAACAATTCGGTTGGAAACCTTTTGTACGGTTGGAAGGTAGGCTATTAAAGACCCACCCACGTTAGCCTTAACTTGCAAGCACAAGGTCAAGCTCGGATTTTCTGTTCAAACACACCCAAGGAAGGCAGTTTCGGATGTTTGTTCAAGACAATAGCAACTAGATGGAATCTCAACAACGTGACGCAATCAACCCTCCTCAGGCTCCCCCCCAATGGGTTACCCAAGATATTCCCTAGATAGAAGCAAAGACTCCAAGAAAGCCTTTCACCAATGCTCGAGAGTACAAGAAATTGTTCGCTAGACGGACGAAACAAATTTCCAAGAATCAAGAGGTTCAAGAACTTCAAGAAGTAGTAGTGGACCGAAACTTTTGAAATTTTTTTTTCCTTTTTGTAGTCTTGGATACAAGATGTAATCCGTGATTGATTTTGGCAATAAACTTCGGACTTTCTTTCTTGTTTTTCGTTTCTTTTTTTTTTTTTGACTTATACGAACAACACAACACAAGCTTGGCCGATTGGACTATTTTCCGGATTTGGTTCAGCCAATTCACACGCACAAGGAATCTTCAAGAACTTCAAGATCCTTCAAGAACTTTCAAGGAAGTTATCAAGAACTTCAAGAATTTCAAGATTGTGGTCGAGAAACTCAAGATTCTTGTAGGTTCTCTCAAGATTCACAAATACCAACAAGTTTCACCACAATTCAGATTTGAAAAACCAAGTAAACAAGTTGGCTAACTCAAAACAATGATACCAGAAATTATGGACAGCAATAGACAAGCCAACGATGGAACACAAGACAGAATTTCAAGGCACTATGGACGGAACTAGAAGACGCACTTGGACAGATTTGTGGACACAATTATGGGGAGATTCAAGACAACGAACCAACACAAGAACGGACAGAATATTGACGACTCGCGACAGGGTACCAACACGGACAGAAATTCGGCGCAACAAGGGAATAAACTCGGACAGATTTGACACATAAGTAAAATCCAACTACGGCCCGATTGCAAAACACAATGATTGAACACAAAACGGACAGAAATTGACGACGCCAATGGCAAAACAACTTCGGACAGATTTGTGAACAACGAAGAAACAACTAGCGATGCAACAAACAAACTAGACAGCGGAAAAATAGGAACCCTAAAACGAACTAGACAAGAACAAGTACGAGGATATAACGACTTGATACCTCAACCAGCTCTGAAGCCAACTGATACGTTCCTCGGTCAACTCGTTCCGAGACACGTAGCACGATTGCCCAAGGACCTAGAGGGATACTCAACCGTTTGGATTACGGAACCTAGAACCAAGAGGGACGACTCAACTCGATTCAAGGCGGTAGAACGGCGACTCCAATTGAGGTGGTTACTCAAGTAGATAGGCCGGATGAACAACCAAGGACGTCACGCGTGATTGATCAAATAACCCTTGCCAAGCAAGTAGGAATGTACTCTCGAAATTGTAAGAGAACAAATTGAAATTTTATTATCAAAAGTGTCTAACCTTTGCTGGTACAAAAGGCGCCTTTTTATAGGCTAGAAACCTTTGTGGTCAAGGATTGGCGGCCCACCAACCTAAACTAGAAAAGGAGCTCGATCCACTCTTGAACATGAGTGGGCCGATTGTTTGACTCCAATAACCAATAAACTATTAATTAAAACACGACTAACAAACCAACTAACAACTAATGACTCGATAATGATCAAAACCAACTAACAACTCATACGACTAACAATGCTAACATTCCTAGTGCTCGGCCCAAGTAGCTAAGGCCGCGCTTGATGCTTCCTTGACTTGGATCAATGTGTAGATGCCTTGATTAGCAACTTCCAAGCCTTCAATGTTCCTATGGAAGCCTTGAGTCAAGGCCGCCATCCGTGCACACATCAGTCCCCTCCACTTGAGAAGGATTTGTCCTCAAATCTGGATGGAAATGAATGATACTAGCAAGAGTTGGAGTACGAAACCTCAAATCTAATGCCACCACATATTGGCCCTCTTAGATTGAATGATACTTGCATACGTCATGATTATTATAATGCGGTGCACATGTCTCTTGGTCAGTTTGAAAATGCTCACAGCCAGCCAAGAAAAACTCATGGCTTTACTCCAATGACTCCTCGAAGATAACGCATATAGCTTCGGTTACATCTTTTTGGATCCTCCAAAATGCAACTGATATAATGAAGAACACTTTGAACACGTTCAACTGCATTAGACTGATCATCACTTGGAACACTTGTTGCAAAAGGGTAAGAAGGCATAGGACAAGATTCAAGCGCAAGAACCCCCATTGAAACTCCATTACTCCTCCCAACAAGCAAAACAGACTCATGGGTGAAGTTAAATACCAATGGATCGTAAAGGGATACAACACTTAAGAGGCAAACTTCATGAAGATTCTGATATTCACCAATGGAGTTAGGGATGGAGCATGCCATGATCAACTCATTCTCTCCTTGCTTAACCTGCGACAAAGCAACTACTCCCGAAGGCAATGCCCTATCGAGTTCATCAACATTCAAGAGTACATGTTTGCAAATCATGAGTAATACAGGCTGATCAGAATTCACACATTTCCTAACTTCCTTAGCCTTGATTATCATGTTTTGCTTCCTAGTGCTTGATTTAATCAGTGTATGACCCTTGGCCGAATGCTCATTTGTGGAAGTGGAGCAATTTCCAGATTCGGCCGTCTTTTGTTTCCTCTTTTGTCGGTCTAAGTCACATTCTCGTTCCATTGTGCAAGAGAGTGTACTTATTAGATCTACCATCAAAAGTGACATGCTTATCAAATTGCCAGGGTCTTCCTAAAATTACATGGGTAGCATGCATGGGGACAACATCACAAACAACTTCGTCAATGTGGTTGCCAATGGAGAAAGGAAGACGTACCTGTTTGTAGACACGTACTTCACCATCTTCGCTTAGCCATTGTAGTCGGTACGGGTGTGGATGTCTAGTCGTTGGAAGTCCCAAGCTCTCTACCATGGGCAAACTTGCTACATTGGTGCAACTACTACCATCAATGATGAGACTGCACACTTTGTCACTTCCAACTCCCGAAAGAACAATTCGGTTGGAAACCTTTTGTACGGTTGGAAGGTAGGCTATTAAAGACCCACCCACGTTAGCCTTAACTTGCAAGCACAAGGTCAAGCTCGGATTTTCTGTTCAAACACACCCAAGGAAGGCAGTTTCGGATGTTTGTTCAAGACAATAGCAACTAGATGGAATCTCAACAACGTGACGCAATCAACCCTCCTCAGGCTCCCCCCCAATGGGTTACCCAAGATATTCCCTAGATAGAAGCAAAGACTCCAAGAAAGCCTTTCACCAATGCTCGAGAGTACAAGAAATTGTTCGCTAGACGGACGAAACAAATTTCCAAGAATCAAGAGGTTCAAGAACTTCAAGAAGTAGTAGTGGACCGAAACTTTTGAAATTTTTTTTTCCTTTTTGTAGTCTTGGATACAAGATGTAATCCGTGATTGATTTTGGCAATAAACTTCGGACTTTCTTTCTTGTTTTTCGTTTCTTTTTTTTTTTTTGACTTATACGAACAACACAACACAAGCTTGGCCGATTGGACTATTTTCCGGATTTGGTTCAGCCAATTCACACGCACAAGGAATCTTCAAGAACTTCAAGATCCTTCAAGAACTTTCAAGGAAGTTATCAAGAACTTCAAGAATTTCAAGATTGTGGTCGAGAAACTCAAGATTCTTGTAGGTTCTCTCAAGATTCACAAATACCAACAAGTTTCACCACAATTCAGATTTGAAAAACCAAGTAAACAAGTTGGCTAACTCAAAACAATGATACCAGAAATTATGGACAGCAATAGACAAGCCAACGATGGAACACAAGACAGAATTTCAAGGCACTATGGACGGAACTAGAAGACGCACTTGGACAGATTTGTGGACACAATTATGGGGAGATTCAAGACAACGAACCAACACAAGAACGGACAGAATATTGACGACTCGCGACAGGGTACCAACACGGACAGAAATTCGGCGCAACAAGGGAATAAACTCGGACAGATTTGACACATAAGTAAAATCCAACTACGGCCCGATTGCAAAACACAATGATTGAACACAAAACGGACAGAAATTGACGACGCCAATGGCAAAACAACTTCGGACAGATTTGTGAACAACGAAGAAACAACTAGCGATGCAACAAACAAACTAGACAGCGGAAAAATAGGAACCCTAAAACGAACTAGACAAGAACAAGTACGAGGATATAACGACTTGATACCTCAACCAGCTCTGAAGCCAACTGATACGTTCCTCGGTCAACTCGTTCCGAGACACGTAGCACGATTGCCCAAGGACCTAGAGGGATACTCAACCGTTTGGATTAC